>NC_053397.1:150224427-150410475 GCF_905171765.1 Bufo bufo | reverse complement strand
CCATGCCATGGTCAGACATCCAAATTGACTTCATTGGACCAGTAACAACCTCATCAAGAGGCAGCAAGTATATGTTAACCGTAACGTGTCTGTTCACCAAATGGGTGGAATGTTTGCCATGCAAAACATGCAGTTCAAGCGTATGTGCATAGAAACATAGAAACATAGAATGTGTCGGCAGATAAGAACCATTTGGCCCATCTAGTCTGCCCAATATATCTGAATACTATGGATAGCCCCTGGCCCTATCTTATATGAAGGATAGCCTTATGCCTATCCCATGCACGCTTAAACCCCTTCACTGTATTTGCAGCTACCACTTCTGCAGGAAGGCTATTCCATGCATCCACTACTCTCTCAGTAAAGTAATACTTCCTTATATTACTTTTAAACCTTTGCCCCTCTAATTTAAAACTGTGTCCTCTTGTGGTAGTTTTTCTTCTTTTAAATATGCTCTCCTCCTTTATCGAGTTGATTCCCTTTATGTATTTAAAAGTTTCTATCATATCCCCTCTGTCTCTTCTTTCTTCCAAGCTATACATATTAAGGTCCTTTAACCTTTCCTGGTAAGTTTTATCCTGCAATCCATGTACTAGTTTAGTAGCTCTTCTCTGAACTCTCTCTAGAGTATCTATATCCTTCTGGAGATATGGCCTCCAGTACTGCGCACAATACTCCAAGTGAGGTCTCACCAGTGTTCTGTACAGCGGCATAAGCACTTCACTCTTTCTACTGCTTATACCTCTCCCTATACATCCAAGCATTCTGCTGGCATTTCGTGCTGCCCTATTACATTGTCTTCCCACCTTTAAGTCTTCTGAAATAATTACTCCTAAATCCCTTTCCTCAGATACTGAGGTCAGGACTGTGTCAAATAGTCTATATTCTGCCCTTGGGTTTTTACGCCCTAGGTGCATTATCTTGCACTTATCCACATTAAATTTCAGTTGCCAGAGTTCTGACCATTCTTCTAGTTTTCCTAAATCCTTTTCCATTTGGCGTTTCCCTCCAGGAACATCAACCCTGTTACATATCTTTGTGTCATCAGCAAAAAGACACACCTTCCCATCGAGGCCTTTTGCAATATCACTTATGAAGATATTAAACAAAATTGGTCCCAGTACAGATCCCTGTGGAACCCCACTGGTAACATGACCTTGTTTTGAATGTTCTCCATTGACTACAACCCTCTGTTGTCTGTCACTCAGCCACTGCCTAATCCACTCAACAATATGGGAGTCCATGCTCAATGACTGCAGTTTATTGATAAGTCTTCTATGTGGGACAGTGTCAAAAGCCTTACTAAAATCTAGATATGCGATGTCTACTGCACCTCCACCGTCTATTATTTTAGTCACCCAGTCAAAAAAATCTATAAGATTTGTTTGACATGATCTCCCTGAAGTAAAGCCATGTTGTTTTTCATCTTGCAATCCATGGGATTTTAGATGTTCCACAATCCTATCCTTTAATAGGGTTTCCATTAATTTGCCTACTATTGATGTCAGACTCACTGGTCTATAGTTGCTCGATTCCTCCCTACTACCTTTCTTGTGAATGGGCACGACATTTGCCAATTTCCAATCTTCCGGGACGACTCCTGTTACTAATGATTGGTTAAATAAATCTGTTAGCGGTTTTGCCAGCTCACCACTAAGCTCTTTTAATAATTTTGGGTGTATCTCATCAGGCCCCTGTGACTTATTTGTCTTCACCTTAGACAGCAAACTTAGAACATCTTCCTCTGGAAAGATACATGCATCAAATGATTTATTAGTCATCCTTTCTAGTGGAGGTCCTTCTCCTTTTTCTTTTGTAAAAGCTGAACAGAAGTATTCATTAAGGCAGTCGGCTAGCCCTTTATTCTCTTCTACATACCTTCCGTCCTTTGTTTTTAATTTAGTTATTCCTTGTTTTAATTTCCTTTTTTCATTTATATATCTGAAGAATGTCTTATCCCCTTTTTTCATAAACTGAGCTAGTTTTTCTTCTGCCTGCGCTTTAGAAGTTCTTATAACTTGCTTGGCCTCTCTCTGCCTAATCTTGTAGATTTCCTTATCTTCATTGCTCTGGGTTTTTTTTATAATCACAAAATGCTAGCTTTTTATTTTTTATGATTTGGGCCACTTCTGCTGAGTACCACAGTGGTCTCTTCCTTTTTTTGCTTTTACTGACAAGTCTAATGCAATTTTCTGTTGCCTTCAATAATGCACCTTTTAAGTAGTCCCATTTCTCCTGGACTCCATGTAATCCGTTCCAGTCTGATAAGGACTCATTTATTGTCAGAAACAGGCGTCGTTCCACTATAGAACAAAAAAGAATGGCGCACCATAGGGTAATAACGTAGAGAAAATAGATAAAAAGGTATCTCCACTGGGGAGGCTCACCTGATGGAGTTGCGCTAGTTTAGGCACAACTCTAATGTGGACGTATATCAAAGTGTCATGAACTCCTCACAACGGATGGTGTGCAGCCCGGGATGGATACTTCTGTTCAGGGATGCCTGGAATCCCGCAGAAAGCCAGTGGTTCAAATAAAAGAAAAGGTGTCCCGCGGCGCAAAAACCACCCAATAGTTGGAGTGATATTGGTTATTATTTATTTGAGCAAGAGTACCACTTGCTCAAATAAATAATAACCAATATCACTCCAACTATTGGGTGGTTTTTGCGCCGCGGGACACCTTTTCTTTTATTTGAAGGACTCATTTATGACTAATTTCATTTTTGAAAAGTCTGTTTTTCTAAAATCGAAAACTTTTGTTTTTGTGTGGTGGGACTCTTTCACAGTTCTTATATTAAACCACACTGACTGGTGATCACTAGATCCCAAGGTTTCGCCTACAATTACATCATATACCGAATCCCCATTTGTGAATACCAAATCCAAAATGGCCTCCCTCCGGGTTGGCTCCTCAACCACTTGTTGTAGAGATAACCCCAGTAGGGAATTTAGAATATCTGTACTCCTGGTAGAACTTGCTATTTTGGTTTTCCAGTTTATATCTGGAAGATTAAAATCTCCCATAATGATAACTTCTCCTTTCATTGTCATTTTAGCTATTTCTTCAACTAGTAGATCATCTAGTTCTTTAACTTGACCAGGTGGTCTATATATCACACCTACACGAGTTACTGCATGGTTAGCAAACTGCAACGTAACCCAAACTGACTCTATGTTGGCCTCACCAACTTGTATTAGGTTAGATTTAATGCTATCTTTCACATACAGGGCCACTCCTCCTCCTTTCTTGCCTTCTCTGTCTCTTCTGTATAAAGAGTACCCTGGTATGGTTATGTCCCAGTCATTTCTTTCATTAAACCATGTCTCCGTAACAGCCACTAAATCTACATTCTCAGATGCCATTATTGACCCAAGTTCATTGATTTTTTTACCTAAACTGCGAGCATTTGTAGACAGGACTCTGAGCTTATCATTTCTTAACCTCTGTGCTTCTGACCTGTTCTGGCATTGTTTCTGGGGGCAATTGGACTCTTTTATTTTCACTCTTTTGCCCCCCCTTCCTAGTTTAAATACTCTTCCGCAAATTCTTGGAGTTGTTCACTAAGTACATTTGTTCCTTTGAGAGAAAGATGCAAACCATCTTTTTCGTACAGTTCCTTTCTATTCCAAGTAGAGCTATCATGAGAAACAAAGCCAAATCCTTGCTCTTGACACCATTTACCAAGCCATATGTTGAACTCCTTTATGCGCCTCTGCCTATCATTCTGAACATTATGCACAGGCAGAACTTCAGAAAATGAAATGGTGGATGCAAAATCCTGTACGTCATTACCAAGTGTGATAAAAGATTTTTTCACCTCTGACACTTCATTGCAAGCCAGGTCATTTGTCCCTAGATGGACAAGAACATCCACGTCCCCTTCCTGCTTTGCTTGCTTAACAATATTAATAATACGTCTTCTATCTCTTCTAGCAGTAGCCCCAGGGAGACATCTCACAAAACCATTTTCTTTAAGCTCCACACTTCTTATGATTGAATCACCCAGCAACAGCTGCTTCCTTTGAGACTTCACTTTATCTTTTTTGTTGCATACATTAGACATAGGAGTCAATGGTTTCTCACCCTCTGTGCTTGAGTCCATATCCATGTTGTCCTTACATTCTGAGAGTGCTGCAAATGAATTATGGAGAACCACCGACTGTGGGACATGTCTTCTATCCACCACTCTAAGTCTTCCAGAACCTACAGTAACCCATCTGCCATTTCTGGGGGTCCTCTGTGGCAGTGGCATTGCAGCAGTCCTAGCTGGAGTTTGTTTAACAGATAATCTAAATACTTCAGATTTCAAAAATGCAATTTCCTGCTGCAGTAAGGAGAACTGTCTACAGATCTGACAGCATCCGAATCTCCAAAGAGTGGAACATGAAATAAATGCACAACAATGTGCATCTCTGCTCATTAATCATGTATTTTCTAGATTTGGTCTTCCCCAGCGCATCGAATCCGATCGTGGAAGTCACTTCACCAGTGAGGTGATGACAAAGATGTGGGAAATCCTGGGGGTAAAGAGGAAGCTACATATAGCTTATCGACCAGCCTCTAGTGGTGGAGTAGAACGTTACAACCAGTCCATTGTGAACATCCTGAAAAAGTTTGTAAATGAATCTGGTAATGACTGGGATGTCAAGTTGCCTTTGGTGCTTATGGCCATCAGAGCCACCCCAAGCGCAGCAACTAAGCTTTCTCCCTTTGAGATGATCACGGGAAGGAAGATGGTGTTACCCCAGCATTTACTTTACAGGACAACAGATCATAACATCTTTAACTCATACTAACCCACCCTGATATACGTTTCCTCTGTAACAAAATGTCTCCTAACTCACCTCTGAAACCAGAACTTACTCTGTCCAAGAAAAAAACTTATGCCAATCAGAGGTATATGGTATCAGTAACTCTTTTCTTGCAGGATAAAGTTGAAAAATGTATGTACTCATATGTGTCATACAATATTTTATAGGCGTAAGATGTCATCAAAGATGATTGCCATTATCTACCTCGTCCTGATCCTGGGGAAGGAGTTCCATGCTGAGCCGATTGCTGTGCCAGGTCCTTCATTCGGAATCATGCTACAAGATACAGCGGGGTTCATCTTGACGAACAAGAGGATACTATCCCAGAAGATCTGCATCAGCCTGGATCCTCACGTCTTCGTCGTAAAACAACTCAACGTGTCTGAAATCCAGTCACCGGAAATCCAATCCAATCGTATTTCCAAGAACGGATTACGCAGATCCTGGAACAAGCAAGGAAAACCCTAACCAGAGAACAGTTTTCTACAGACCAAGCGATTCATTTTTTTTGCAATCGTAGCCGCCATAATCTTTGGCATAGTGGGCACTGTTATTACTACCGGTGTGACAGTTGCCGATTCCATCTCTATCAAGACATTGGAACTCGAAGTTGGTTCATTGAAAAGGAACCTATTAAACATTCATGTGGAGATGGAGAATCAAAACAAACCTTTATCGAACTTATATCATGTTTTGCAGGATCTATGAGATGGTTGAGTTTGTTGACCATCCAAGTCATGCGTTAGATAAGGTTCTCCAGAAGAACTTTAGCCAAGCTCTGGTTGGAACACTATAAGCCAAGTCTACGCATCGAAGAAGACATATGAAAAGCCCTTTTGAACATTCCAAATACATTCACACTTTATGGAACATTTTTGGAATGAAGGGGGATTTGTTGTGCATTTTCATAAGTGTACAATGTATCTGATGATAAAATATATTCAATATGGATGATCATTACCTTTAACAGCATGTGATCAGCATGAACCTGAAAAAAACAAGATGGGTTCATGGCAAGTTCAATGTGTTAAAAGTGAATATATAGAGAACATTATACTTTTTATTATTGTTTAGAGACATGGATTTATCTGTACTGGTTTCTCTAAACATGTCTGTCTGAGGAACAATGGATGTTTCATGGCTGAGCTATGATCTGATAAGAGATGTCCATAAAACACATCTGGTGTGGAATAGGTATCTACTCATATATTCGCATATATATACAGTACAGACCAAAAGTTTGGACACACCTTCTCATTCAAAGAGATTTCTTTATTTTCATGACTATGAAGGCATCAAAACTATGAATTAACACATGTGGAATTATATACATAACAAACAAGTGTGAAACAGCAGAAAATATGCCATATTCTAGGTTCTTCAAAGTAGCCACCTTTTGCTTTCATTACTGCTTTGCACACTCTTGGCATTCTCTTGATGAGCTTCAAGAGGTTGTCCCCTGAAATGGTCTTCCAACAGTCTTGAAGGAGTTCCCAGAGATACTTAGCACTTGTTGGCCCTTTTGCCTTCACTCTGCGGTCCAGCTCACCCCAAACCATCTCGATTGGGTTCAGGTCCGGTGACTGTGGAGGCCAGGTCATCTGGCGCAGCACCCCATCACTCTCCTTCATGGTCAAATAGCCCTTACTTTCAAAGTTTTCCCAATTTTTCAGCTGACTGACTGACCTTCATTTCTTAAAGTAATAATGGCCACTCGTTTTTCTTTACTTAGCTGCTTTTTCTTGCCATAATACAAATTCTAACAGTCTATTCAGTAGGACTATCAGCTGTGTATCCACCTGACTTCTCCTCAACGCAACTGATGGTCCCAACCCCATTTATAAGACAAGAAATCCCACTTATTAAACCTGACAGGGCACACCTGTGAAGTTAAAACCATTTCAGGGGACTACCTCTTGAAGCTCATCAAGAGAATGCCAAGAGTGTGCAAAGCAGTAATCAAAGCAAAAGGTGGCTACCTTGAAGAACCTAGAATATGACATATTTTCAGTTGTTTCACACTTGTTTGTTATGTATATAATTCCACATGTGTTAATTCATAGTTTTGATGCCTTCAGTGTGAATCTACAATTTTCATAGTCATGAAAATAAAGAAAACTCTTTGAATGAGAAGGTGTGTCCAAACTTTTGGTCTGTACTGTATATATATATATATATATATATATATATATATATATATATATGTAAAGAAAAGAAGCAGCACTCCAAAAAAAATGCACGGGTGCAAAAAGTCCTCCTTATCGGACCTGTGACCAAGGTCCAAGTTGTAGACACAAAGCAAAAAACGAAGGCAGCACTCCAATTAGTGAAGAAATTGGAAGGTTTATTCACCCAACCAGCAGCAACGTTTCAGCTCTCTCTATGGAGCCTTTGTCCAGCTGAGTAACATGTGCATAGTGACGTACATAAGTAGTGGCAGTGATTGACATAATTACAAATCAATTCAAATTATCATAAGCACAGATAAGATAATTGTATAAAAAATATAGTCATATAAATAATATAGTTCATCCATGCGACTAGTGTAAATATAATAGCAGATAAGTGCATACATAAAAGTACATAGTATAATTCATATTGTGTAAAATACAGGGAGTTCAGAATTATTAGGCAAGTTGTATTTTTGAGGATTAATTTTATTATTGAACAACAACCATGTTCTCAATGAACCCAAAAAACTCATTAATATCAAAGCTGAATATTTTTGGAAGTAGTTTTTAGTTTGTTTTTAGTTTTAGCTATTTTAGGGGGATATCTGTGTGTGCAGGTGACTATTACTGTGCATAATTATTAGGTAACTTAACAAAAAACAAATATATACCCATTTCAATTATTTATTTTTACCAGTGAAACCAATATAACATCTCAACATTCACAAATATACATTTCTGACATTCAAAAACAAAACAAAAACAAATCAGTGACCAATATAGCCACCTTTCTTTGCAAGGACACTCAAAAGCCTGCCATCCATGGATTCTGTCAGTGTTTTGATCTGTTCACCATCAACATTGCGTGCAGCAGCAACCACAGCCTCCCAGACACTGTTCAGAGAGGTGTACTGTTTTCCCTCCTTGTAAATCTCACATTTGATGATGGACCACAGGTTCTCAATGGGGTTCAGATCAGGTGAACAAGGAGGCCATGTCATTAGATTTTCTTCTTTTATACCCTTTCTTGCCAGCCACGCTGTGGAGTACTTGGACGCGTGTGATGGAGCATTGTCCTGCATGAAAATCATGTTTTTCTTGAAGGATGCAGACTTCTTCCTGTACCACTGCTTGAAGAAGGTGTCTTCCAGAAACTGGCAGTAGGACTGGGAGTTGAGCTTGACTCCATCCTCAACCCGAAAAGGCCCCACAAGCTCATCTTTGATGATACCAGCCCAAACCAGTACTCCACCTCCACCTTGCTGGCGTCTGAGTCGGACTGGAGCTCTCTGCCCTTTACCAATCCAGCCACGGGCCCATCCATCTGGCCCATCAAGACTCACTCTCATTTCATCAGTCCATAAAACCTTAGAAAAATCAGTCTTGAGATATTTCTTGGCCCAGTCTTGACGTTTCAGCTTGTGTGTCTTATTCAGTGGTGGTCGTCTTTCAGCCTTTCTTACCTTGGCCATGTCTCTGAGTATTGCACACCTTGTGCTTTTGGGCACTCCAGTGATGTTGCAGCTCTGAAATATGGCCAAACTGGTGGCAAGTGGCATCTTGGCAGCTGCACGCTTGACTTTTCTCAGTTCATGGGCAGTTATTTTGCGCCTTGGTTTTTCCACACGCTTCTTGCGACCCTGTTGACTATTTTGAATGAAACTCTTGATTGTTCGATGATCACGCTTCAGAAGCTTTGCAATTTTAAGAGTGCTGCATCCCTCTGCAAGATATCTCACTATTTTTGACTTTTCTGAGCCTGTCAAGTCCTTCTTTTGACCCATTTTGCCAAAGGAAAGGAAGTTGCCTAATAATTATGCACACCTAATATAGGGTGTTGATGTCATTAGACCACACCCCTTCTCATTACAGAGATGCACATCACCTAATATGCTTAATTGGTAGTAGGCTTTCGAGCCTATACAGCTTGGAGTAAGACAACATGCATAAAGAGGATGATGTGGTCAAAATACTCATTTGCCTAATAATTCTGCACGTAGTGTATATCCAAATCTTACATAATTGATGATCATTACAACAGTGAACAAGTGTGTGAAAAATAATTAATTAAAAACCTTTGAATGGATCGATGCAGGCTGAAGTGACATGGTGGAAACTGCTGGCGTCCGGAAACAAAACCTATGCTAGCGCAACAGTGTATTTTTATCTGTTGGTTTTACATATAAGTCAGTTATTAGCTTATCATTTTGGATGCTAACCTGAGTATCTAAAAATTGTATTGTCGACTCAGAATGTGAAAGTGTGAATTTAACACTAGGATCAATGGTGTTAAGAAAAACGTGGAAGGCGATGAGGTCCTCCGTGGCGCCGACCCAAATCAGGAAAATGTCGTCGATGTATCGCCATCACCCCAGCACATGGCTGAAGTGGTGGCACACATAGACGACCGATTCCTCAAGATGGGACATGTAAATATTTGCATAAGTCGGCGCCACGTTGGACCCCATCGCTGTCCCACGCAATTGTAGGAAAAAATCATCCTGGAACAGGAAATAATTCCTGGTCAGGATGAACCTGAGCAGGTAGCTCAAGAACTGTTGACAGTCACTACTATATTGTGTCCTTTCTAGAATCTGTTCAATGACTCGTATACCTAGCTCGTGTTCTATAGAGGTGTAAAGGCTTACCACGTCAAATGAGGCCAATAACGCCCCTGTCGAGACGGATGTCCTGACGGTGACCGGCATTGAACCGCCGGCCCCCGACATATGGATCGGCTTCTCTGCTGAACATTGCGGTATATGGCTTACTAATGAGTGCTGTTCTAAGTTGGATGGGCGATAATGCTGTTTCGCTCATGCGCCCTAATGCGATTTTCCCACAGTGGCCATCTTTGTTGTGGTCTGTATGGTATTCAGCTCCCGTAAAAGTCTCGTGATAACAGACAGTGCGGCGCATGCGCCGCTGCTGTTTCCGGACGCCAGCAGTTTCCACCATGTCACTTCAGCCTGGATCGATCCATTCAAAGGTTTTTAATTAATTATTTTTCACACACTTGTTCACTGTAGTAATGATCATCAATTATGTAAGATTTGGATATATTTTACACAATATGAATTATACTATGTACTTTTATGTATGCACTTATCTGCTATTATATTTACACTAGTCGCATGGATGAACTATATTATTTATATGACTATATTTTTTATACAATTATCTTATCTGTGCTTATGATAATTTGAATTGATTTGTAATTATGTCAATCACTGCCACTACTTATGTACGTCACTATGCACATGTTACTCAGCTGGACAAAGGCTCCATAGAGAGAGCTGAAATGTTGCTGCTGGTTGGGTGAATAAACCTTCCACTTTCTTCACTAATTGGAGTGCTGCCTTCGTTTTTTGCTTTGTATATATATATATATATATATATATATATATATATATATTCCTGTGTGCATTTATTTAGCGTTTGAACTTGTTAATGATTCATATATACTATGCAATATTGATGTATTATAACCAAATATTGTATATTTTATACTGTGTGTATCTCATTACGTGGATATGTATTCTTAAGGGATGTAGAGAGCGTTTAAGTTGGATTTTCCTAAATAGATCCATTCAGAGGAGCTGATGTTATTTCAAACATCATTACTCAATAGCTGAGACAGTTAGGGTACACAAACCAGGAGAAAAGTTTAAAGATTTTGTTCTCTTCTCTGACCATAAATAAGATGGTCTGTTAACTGTCAAGATGGATCCATGATGTCTGGGAAAGTGATTCTAAAGTGTCAAAGAAGAGTCTCTCCTAATTGATTTAAGTTGGGAGAGGTCAAAGTTTAAGTTAAGTTATGTAAAGAAGCCAAATATATATATGTGTTAATTCTTTAAAATATTTGAAATTGTTATGTGGTACAACAGTGCCATCAAGTGGTAGATGGGCAGAAGTTTCTAAGGAATGTCAATTAAGTGACAACATCCCCATGATTAACATTCGTTACACCCACCTTGTCTGATTGGAAATCCCTAATCTAAAAGGGGATGAGTTCTTAGATAACATGGGGTATAAAGTATGCATGTAAGAGGTTAGAAAAAAACTTCAACTAAAAACCTCAACTAACAACTTACTTCAACAACGAAAATACAACTACAACACAAGAAAATCTTGCTACAAAGGCTGATTTTTATTAGCTTGAGTATATAGTTTGCTCAGCATGCATGCTGGTATTTATAGTCCCCGGATTCCATGTAGGCCATTTTGGCTCCACGCAGATATGGATTAACAGGGGCCCAGCATGCATGTGGGACCTGCATTTCCTGGATTTCATGGTCGCTGTTATTGCACCCAACAGGTGAGCTTTAGTGTTAGGACCCGTCTTATTAGAGATCGCCTTGGCGTGCGACAGACGGGCTCAAATGATTTTGTACAAAATGTATTTGCTAAGCATCTCTAAGTTATTAGCATAGCATTTACTATGTAATATACAGTCGTAGCCAAAAGTTTTGAGAATTACATAAATATTGGAAATTGGAAAAGTTGCTGCTTAAGTTTTTATAATAGCAATTTGCATATACTCCAGAATGTTATGAAGAGTGATCAGATGAATTGCATAGTCCTTCTTTGCCATGAAAATTAACTTAATCCCCAAAAAACCTTTCCACTGCATTTCATTGCTGTCATTAAAGGACCTGCTGAGAACATTTCAGTAATCGTCTTAGGTGAGAATGTTGACGAGCACAAGGCTGGATATCATTATGTCAGGCTGATTGGGTTAAAATGGCAGACTTGACATGTTAAAAGGAGGGTGATGCTTGAAATCATTGTTCTTCCATTGTTAACCATGGTGACCTGCAAAGAAACGCGTGCAGCCATCATTGCGTTGCATAAAAATGGCTTTACAGGCAAGGATATTGTGGCTACTAAGATTGCACCTCAATCAACAATTTATAGGATCATCAAGAACTTCAAGGAAAGAGGTTCAATTTTTGTTAAGAAGGCTTCAGGGCGTCCAAGAAAGTCCAGCAAGCGCCAGGATAGTCTCCTAAAGAGGATTCAGCTGCGGGATCGGAGTGCCACCAGTGCAGAGCTTGCTCAGGAATGGCAGCAGGCAGGTGTGAGCGCATCTGCACGCACAGTGAGGCAAAGACTTTTGGAAGATGGCCTGGTGTCAAGAAGGCCAGCAAAGAAGCCACTTCTCTCCAAAAAAAACATCAGGGACAGATTTATCTTCTGCAGAAAGTATGGTGAATGGACTGCTGAGGACTGGGGCAAAGTTATATTCTCCGATGAAGCCTCTTTCCGATTGTTTGGGGCATCTGGAAAAAGGCTTGTCTGGAGAAGAAAAGGTGAGCGCTACCATCAGTCCTGTGTCATGCCAACAGTAAAGCATCCTGAGACCATTCATGTGTGGGGTTGCTTCTCATCCAAGGGAGTGGGCTCACTCACAATTTTGCCCAAAAACACAGCCATGAATAAAGAATGGTACCAAAACACTCTCCAACAGCAACTTCTTCCAACAATCCAACAACAGTTTGGTGAAGAACAATGCATTTTCCAGCACGATGGAGCACTGTGCCATAAGGCAAAAGTGATAACTAAGTGGCTCGGGGACCAAAACGTTGACATTTTGGGTCCATGGCCTGGAAACTCCCCAAATCTTAATCCCATTGAGAACTTGTGGTCAATCCTCAAGAGGCGGGTGGACAAACAAAAACCCACTAATCCTGACAAACTCCAAGAAGTGATTATGAAAGAATGGGTTGCTATCAGTCAGGAATTGGCCCAGAAGTTGATTGAGAGCATGCCCAGTCGAATTGCAGAGGTCCTGAAAAAGAAGGGCCAACACTGCAAATACTGACTCCTTGCATAAATGTCATGTAATTGTCGATAAAAGCCTTTGAAACGTATGAAGTGCGTGTAATTATATTTCACTACATCACAGAAACAACTGAAACGAAGATCTAAAAGCAGTTTAGCAGCAAACTTTGTGAAAACTAATATTTGTGTCATTCTCAAAACTTTTGGCCACGACTGTACTTTTGTACTCTACCTTTGGTTTGTAGAGTGCTGTTGCCCTATGTGTTTGTCAAATGTATATTTGCAGCCACGCTGCGACGTGCACCTACGCATTGGGATGTGCTGACCCCCCTTTGTTGTGTACAAAGAAACATTGGCACAGAGAAAATTGCCCATAAGAAGGATTTATCACAAAGAAACTTGGATGAATTTTTGTCCCCTGGAAAAGCTTTTGAGAACTGATCACATCTGAAACTCTGTTCATCCTTGACCCGGTAACGTATATTTGTACTTACTGATTGTGATATTAATAAGATATTCCTCTAGGCATATAGTCAAGAGTTCCCATACTGTGGGAACATATAGTGTTAAACACCTCCCTAATAGGGATGAGCGAACCCGAACTGTTGGGCTGTTCGTGACACGGACCCGAACCCGAACATTTTCGTAAAAGTCTGGGTTCGGGTTCGGTGTTCAGCACTTTCTTGGCGCTTTTTGAAAGGCTGCAAAGCAGCCAATCAACAAACGTCATACTACTTGCCCCAAGAGGACATCACAGCCATGCCTACTATTGGCATGGCTTTGATTAACTAGTTCAGCATGTGACCCAGCCTCTATTTAAGCTGGAGTCACGTAGCGCCGCACGTCACTCTGCTCTGATCAGTGTAGGGATAGGATGCAGCTGCTGCTGTTAGGGCCAGATTAGGCAGGGATTTACTTACTGAAGTGATCGATGTATAGATGTGTATCATTCAACCTCTGCTTTTCAATTGCTCACTGTTTTAAGGCTGCCCAGAGCGTTTTTCAGTCACTTTTTTCTGGGGTGATCGGCGGCCATTTTGTGTCTTGTGGTGCGCCAGCACAAGCTGCCACCAAGTACATTTAACCATCAATAGTGTTTTTTTTTTTTTTTTTTTGCTATATACTACATCAGGGGCTTGGCTGTGCTTGCTATTTTATTGAGGGGTGAAATTATACAATTGCCAAAATAGCAGTACCCTAAATCTGGTGTTTCAGCTGTGGCTAGCCAATTGCAATACTGTCTGCTGTCTGGCAAAGGATATATTTTTTTCTGGGTTAAAATACAATTCCCAACTTAGCAATTCCCTAAATCAGTGGTTTCTGCTGTGTCAGGCCAAGTTTAAATCTATCCATAAAAGGGTATATTAGAATGAAGGTGCGGATAGGGTCATTCTCAATAACTTCAAACGCTACCGTGCATCTCCAATTCTAATTCTGTCCGTAAACGTATACATGTCATCCACCGCTTAAATACTAGGCCTACAATTTATATTCAGCTAAATCTGTGGTTACTGCTGTGCCTGGCAAAGTTATTTAGTGTCCGCCAAAGCACAGTTTTTGTTCTGGGTTGAAATACAATTCCCAACTTAGCAATTCCCTAAATCTGTGGTTACTGCTGTGCCTGTATTAGTGTAATACGGTACCTAAGTAGATAGCCAGATAGTGTTAGGTGCCTGTAAAAAAAGGCCTGAATTTGAATTCAATACATTGGGCCAAATAATTTTTTTCTTATTGTGGTGAACGGTAACAATGAGGAAAACATCTAGTAAGGGACGCGGACGCGGACATGGTCGTGGTGGTGTTAATGGACCCTCTGGTGCTGGGAGAGGATGTGGCCGTTCTGCCACAGCCACACGTCCTAGTGTACCAACTACCTCAGGTCCCAGTAGACGCCAGAATTTACAGCGATATTTGGTGGGGCCCAATGCCGTTCTAAGGATGGTAAGGCCTGAGCAGGTACAGGCATTAGTCAATTGGGTGGCCGACAGTGGATCCAGCACGTTCACATTATCTCCCACCCAGTCTTCTGCAGAAAGCTCACAGATGGCGCCTGAAAACCAAGCCCATCAGTCTGTCACATCACCCCCATGCATATCAGGGAAACTGTCTGAGCCTCAAGTTATGCACCAGACTCTTATGCTGTTTGAAGACTCTGCTGGCAGGGTTTCCCAAGGGCATCCACCTAGCCCTTCCCCAGCAGTGGAAGACATAGAATGCACTGACGCACAACCACTTATGTTTCCTGATGATGAGGACATGGGAATACCACCTCAGCACATCTCTGATGATGAAACACAGGTGCCAACTGCTGCGGCTTTCTGCAGTGTGCAGACTAAACAGGAGGTCAGGGAGGAAGACAATGCAGGGGACGATGAGGTCCTAGACCCCACATGGAATGAAGGTCGTGCCACTGACTTTCAGAGTTCAGAGGAAGAGGCAGTGGTGAGACCGAGCCAACAGCGTAGCAAAAGAGGGATCAGTGTGCAAAAGAAGAACACCCGCCGCCAAGAGAGTCCGCCTGCTACTTGCCACCGCCATCTGGGACCGAGCATCCCAAAGGCAGCTTCAAGGAGTTCCCTGGCGTGGAAGTTCTGCAAACAATGTGCTGACGACAAAACCCGAATGGTTTGCACGCTGTGCCATCAGAGCCTGAAGCGAGGCATTAACGTTCTGAACCTTAGCACAACCTGCATGACCAGGCACCTGCATGCAAAGCATGAACTGCAGTGGAGTAAACACCTTAAAAACAAGGAACTCATTCAGGCTCCCCCTGCTACCTCTTCTGCTGCTGCCTCGGCCTCTTCCTCCGCCTCTGCCGCCCAGCAAACAGAGGATGTAGCACCAACACCACCACCTCCGTCACTAAGCATCTCAACCATGTCACATAGCAGCGTTCAGCTCTCCATCTCACAAACATTTGAGAGAAAGCGTAAATTCCCACCTAGCCACCCTCGATCCCTGGCCCTGAATGCCAGCATTTCTACTACTGGCCTATGATATGCTGTCATTCAGGCTGGTGGACACAGACAGCTTCAAACAGCTCATGTCGCTTGCTGTCCCACAGTATGTTGTTCCCAGCCGCCACTACTTCTCCAAGAGAGCCGTGCCTTCCCTGCACAACCAAGTATCAGATAAAATCAAGTGCGCACTGCGGAACGCCATCTGTGGCAAGGTCCACCTAACCACAGATACGTGGACCAGTAAGCACGGCCAGGGACGCTATAGCTCCCTAACTGTACACTGGGTAAATGTAGTGGCGGCTGGGCCCCAGGCGGAGAGCAGTTTGGAGCAAGTCCTTCCGCCGCCAAGGATCGCAGGGCAACATTTTTTGCCTCCTGTAGCCGCCTCCTCCTCCTACTCGGCTTCCTCCTCCTCTTCTTCCACTTGCTCATCCAGTCAGCCACACACCTTCACCACCAACTTCAGCACAGCCCGGGGTAAACGTCAGCAGGCCATTCTGAAACTCATATGTTTGGGGGACAGGCCCCACACCGCGCAGGAGTTGTGGCGGGGTATTGAACAACAGACCGACGAGTGGTTGCTGCCGGTGAGCCTCAAGCCCAGCCTGGTGGTGTGCGATAATGGGCAAAATCTAGTCGCAGCTCTGGGACTTGCCGGTTTGACGCACATCCCTTGCCTGGCGCATGTGCTGAATTTGGTGGTGCAGAAGTTCATTCACAACTACCCCGACATATCAGAGCTGCTGCATAAAGTGCCGTCTGTCTGTGCGCGCTTCCGGCGTTCAAATCCTGCCGCTGCTCGCCTGTCTGCGCTACAGCGTAACTTCGGCCTTCCCGCTCACCGCCTCATATGCGACGTGCCCACCAGGTGGAACTCCACCTTGCACATGCAGGACAGACTGCGCGAGCAGCAGCAGGCCATAGTGGAGTTTCAGCTGCAGCACGCACGGGTCAGTCGTACTGCGGAACAGCACTACTTCACCACCAATGACTGGGCCTCCATGCGAAACCTGTGTGCCCTGTTGCGCTGTTTCGAGTACTCCACCAACATGGCCAGTGGCGATGACGCCGTTATCAGAGTTACAATACCACTTCTATGTCTCCTTGAGAAAACACTTAGGGCGATGATGGAAGAGGAGGTGGCCCAGGAGGAGGAGGAGGAGGAAGAGGGGTCATTTTTAGCACTTTCAGGCCAGTCTCTTAGAAGTGACTCAGAGGGAGGTTTTTTGCAACAGCAGAGGCCAGGTACAAATGTGTACAAACTAAGAAGACAGGTTGGCATTAGCAGGAGCTGCTCAAACCCACATGCAGTTGTGCATATATATAGGGGAGCAAATCCTGCACTTGTGGCCCGTTGCTAAAGGCAATCCCCAGCAAAATGCATACGGTGGAGGATGCCCGCGGCGAACCACAAGTACCACAATAGAAATCCTACACAAGGTAACAAGTGCGGATGTTGTAATTAATATAACAAAACAATAACAAATACAGGTGCACTCTGCAATCTAACTAAACCCTCAAACTGATTTTAAAATTGAGAGATTAGTCAACATATCCTACGGTGTAGGACATGTCTAAGCCCGGGCACCACGCCAAGGTTTCTCAAGTAGCCCGGGACCTAACACTCTCCTACCTGAGCCGTATGGGCGATACCAGGAGCCAGTGGGCAAATTACAGGAGCATAAGGCCGACACACAAACAGCTCACCAGTTACCTTCAGCATGTGGCCATGCTTGCAATGGAAGGAGGGAGGAGTCTGCGAGTCCCACTCAAGACTGGCTGATATGTCCCAGGCCTCACAGGTGCACCTAAATGTGACCTGTAGATTGAAAACAGGCACATTTAAATTGGAGTTTATACACCTCCAATGTTGAGAAACCTTGGCGTGGTGCCCGGGCTTAGACATGTCCTACACCGTAGGATATGTTGACTAATCTCTCAATTTTAAAATCAGTTTGAGGGTTTAGTTAGATTGCAGAGTGCACCTGTATTTGTTATTGTTTTGTTATACAGGTACAAATGTGGCCAGACAGGGCCCACTACTGGAGGATGAGGAGGACGAGGATGAGGAGGAGGTGGAGGAGGATGAGGATGAAGCATGTTCACAGCGGGGTGGCACCCAACGCAGCCCGGGCCCATCACTGGTGCGTGGCTGGGGGGAAACGCAGGACGATGACGATACGCCTCCCACAGAGGACAGCTTGTCCTTACCTCTGGGCAGTCTGGCACACATGAGCGACTACATGCCGCAGTGCCTGCGCAATGACAGCAGAGTTGCCCACATTTTAATGTGTGCGGACTACTGGGTTGCCACCCTGCTGGATCCCCGGTACAAAGACAATGTGCCCACCTTACTTGCTGCACTGGAGCATGATAGGAAGATGCGCGAGTACAAGCGCACGTTGGTAGACGCGCTACTGAGAGTATTCCCAAATGTCACAGGGGAACAAGTGGAAGCCCAAGGCGAAGGCAGAGGAGGAGCAAGAGGTCGCCAACGCAGCTGTTTCACGGCCAGCTCCTCTGAGGGCAGGGTTAGCATGGCAGAGATGTGGAAAAGTTTTTTCAACACGCCACAGCTAACTGCACCACCACCTGATACGGAACGTGTTAGCAGGAGGCAACATTTCACTAACATGGTGGAACAGTATGTGTGCACATCCCTCCACATACTGACTGATGGTTTGGCCCAATTCAACTTCTGGGTCTCCAAATTGTCCACGTGGCCAGAGTTAGCCTTTTATGCCTTGGAGGTGCTGGCCTGCCCGGCGGCCAGCGTTTTGTCTGAACGTGTATTCAGCACGGCAGGGGGCGTCATTACAGACAAACGCAGCCGCCTGTCTACAGCCAATGTGGACAAGCTGACGTTCATAAAAATGAACCAGGCATGGATCCCACAGGACCTGTCCATCCCTTATGTAGATTAGACATTTATAACTACCTCCCCTTAACCATATATTATTGTACTCCAGGGCACTTCCTCATTCAATCTTCTTTTTATTTTCATTTTATCATTATATTGCGGGGCATCCCAAAGTTGAATTAACCTCTCCTCTGTCTGGGTGCCGGGGCCTAAAAATATCTGACAATGGCCTGTTCCAGTGGTGGGTGACATGAAGCATGATTCTCTGCTATGACATGAAGCCTGATTCTCTGCTATGGGACCTCTCTCCTCTGTCTGGGTGCCGGGGCCTAAAAATATCTGACAATGGCCTGTTCCAGTGGTGGGTGACATGAAGCATGATTCTCTGCTATGACATGAAGCCTGATTCTCTGCTATGGGACCTCTCTCCAATTGATATTGGTTAATTTTATTTATTTAATTTTTATTTTAATTCATTTCACTATCCACATTTGTTTGTAGGGGATTTACCTACATTTGGCTGCCTTTTGCAGCCCTCTAGCCCTTTCCTCGGCTGTTTTACAGCCTTTTTAGTGCCGAAAAGTTCGGGTCCCCATTGACTTCAATGGGGTTCGGGTTCGGGACGAAGTTCGGGTCGAGTTCGGATCCCGAACCCGAACATTTCCGGGAAGTTCGGCCGAACTTCTCGAACCCGAACATCCAGTTGTTCGCTTAACTCTACTCCCTATTGCTAGTTGTCCTCTTAGCAAAGATGCATATTGCTAATGGGAGATTAGACATTGTCTGAGTAGAAAGACTCTGGGAAATTATATTTCCATAGTCTGATTGCCGAGTGGGGTATAATATCATATTAATATCATACATATTCTTTGATTGAGCATAAGGGATTTTCCGCAGATTCATTTCTATTGTTTTTTTTTCGTTGCATCATAATATTTTGATAACCAGTACACTAATCGGTAATAATTTGATAAAAAAAAGAATAGTATTGTATTGTACTTGGTGTAGTAAATTAAGTGAGCCTGACGGAAACGGTGGAGCACCATCTTGTGATCAATTTTGATATTGTCCTTGTATTAATTTGTATGCCATTTTTACTGTATTTATTTGTAATAAATTATATTTTATATAATTAATTGCACCCTGTTTCATTAGCTGCACGAATTGACTTTAGATCTCATCTATAAAAGAACTGGCGTTTATATGTCCGCCAATTAAATTTTTCATTTTTCATATTTCATAAAAATATGAAATCATAATTTTTATGATTTCATATCTTATATGAAATAAATACTCGACAGAATAACGTGCTTTAAAACATCAGGTATGATGTTGTATCGATCAGGTAGTGTAAGGGTTACGCCCGCTTCACAGTGACAGACCAAACTATGACAGACCAAACTCCCCGTTTAACGCACCGCAAACAACCGCAAACAGTCCATTTGCACAACCGCAAACTCCCCATTTGCACAAGGTTGGATACCAAGCTAGCCATGTCCCGTTCCTTTTCCTCACTGACGTCATTGAAGGTTTCTTCCTCCACCCAGCCACGTACAACACCAAGGGTCACCGAAAGGTGACAACAAGCCCCCTGGGACTCCTGCTGTGGTTGGTCTTCCACCTCCTCAAAGCCACCTTCCTCCTCTGACTCCTCTTCTTCAGACTCCTCTCTCTGCGTTGCTGCAGGTCCAGCAATCGACGACGACAAGGCTGCTTCTGGTGGTGATGGTGACCACAACTCTTCCTCTTCATGCTCATCTACGGCCTGATCCAGCACTCTTTGCAGGGCACGCTCCTGAAAAAACGCATATGGGATGAGGTCGATGATGTTGCCTTGGGTTTGACTGACCAGGTTTGTCACCTCCGCAAAAGGACGCATGAGCCTACAGCCATTGTGCATGAGCGTTCAGTAACGCGGAAAAAAAATACCCAGCTCCGCAGAGGCTGTCCTCTTTTTTTTTTATTAAAAAAATCTGTTCTTACCAGTTTAATCTCTGTTTTGTCCCCTATCAGGGGCCGGTGTGGTGTATGGAATAGATTTTAGGAACCGGGAGATGGAAAAAGATGCTTGGTCGGTCCTCTTACTTCCAATTTGGGGCACAGCGCATGCGCCGTGCAATGTACTGTGCTACCCGATATGAGTGGTATGTTAAGTAGTACTATTCCTATCAGTTTAATCCTTGTTACATCCCCTATCAGGGGACATGTATGGAATAGATTTTAGGAAACGGGAGATGGAAAAAGATGCTTGGTTTGTCCTCTTACTTCCAATTTGGGGCACTGCACGTGCGCCGTGCAATGTACTGTGCTACCCTATATGAGTGGTATGTTAAGTAGTACTATTCCTATCAGTTTAATCCCTGTTACAATATAAAAAAATATAAAAAGGTATACTGGGCACTCACACTGTAGGTAGAACCACGAATAAAATCGATACTGATTACTAAATTCAAAATTTATTAGTATTTATTAATATAGCTGATGGCTTAATGGATCACTAAAATACAATAAAATACACTGTGATAAACTCGACTGTCTGGAAGTCAATAAAATAACAATAGAATATAATAATGCATTAGAACCTAAAAGAAATTAGAAATAGTGATTATTAAACAATAAATAAGAATAATAAAGCACGGCTGGTATCAGATAATTTGTAGGACAATCGGGTTCCTGGCCCAAAGAAATGATACTACTGTTGGAGCAAATTGTATGGATGATCCAATTCAATAGAACGGTAAAAGAGCAATGTTAATGTTGCAGTGGGTGTAATATGCGGCGTCCCGCTAGTACTCACTGTTCGATAATTATTAGTGTGTAATAAACACTACTGAAGCTCCGGTTCTCTGTGTCACCCAGTAGCTGTTCCCAGGTTGTCTTCCGCCTCCGGTTTAGTACGGCTCCGGGCACCGCTCCGTACAATTCAAGAGCCGATGACTTTCAAGCCTGTGTCTGCCTGCTTCCACGCTGGATTAAGTTGGCAGTCGTAAAAAAGGAGTGTGCTCGTTCTCAGTTTGTTTAAGAGATTCGAGCTCCTGATGACTTAGCGTGCCAGGTTCTCTTAGACAGTTTTCCGGTTCTGTGGCGTCAGCCTGGATGAAATTCCACACTTGGTATGACACGGGTTCGATTGGAGATAGGCTGGGGGTCTTGGATCAAACGCGTTTCGGGGCTTCACATTGCCCCTTCCTCAGTGATGAACAATCCCCCTTACAAAAGACCTTTTTATCTAAAAAGTTATGCTGATTCCAATTATCCAATTAGGTGTTACTCCTCCTATTATTCACATTCTGATACCAATCAGTGTAATGCAGATTTCGAAGTCTTTGTCATTCTATAGAGAAGCACCTCTTTTTTTCTCTCTTTGATCAACTTGTTAAATTTCCCATTCCGACTTTATATAAGTCGCTATTCTATTTATGTCATGGAGTGTGTAAATACACAGACAAAGGACATATCAACATATCGACAACCACAAATAATACTAGTCACTGTCTCTATACGAATGTACATTGGATATAAACATATAATTTAGAATAAACAAATAAATATATAAATATGAATAAAACTTTGCGTCTTCCATTTCTATATGAACTAGTCAATTATGGTATAACGATAATTTGTCCAGTGCTAGATAAGTGTCTCTAAAATGAGTTATTACTGGTCATATGGATGAAACCCTTTTCTTCCTAATAATGTTATGGGATATGACTATATTAAAAAATATAATTTTTTATAATAAGATAAAAAAGATAAAAAAGATAAAAAAGGCACAGAGAAAACCAGAAAAATATATAATATTAAAAATAAATGTTGAAAAAATTTTGAAAAAATTTGGAACAAGATTTGTTCCCATCAACCATAATAATACTTCATGTTATATAAAAACAATATATAAATATCAATATAAATATAGGTAACGGACTTTTTGAATATGGATAAAAACTCACAAAATTACCTTTAAAATTATGGTCCTTTCATTTCTTTTCGTCATATATAATCAATTGTTCTAAAACTATTTAATAATTTTGATCATTTCCAATATTTATGATAATAATAATTTTTAATAATTTATAATGATTATTAATAACTCAACTCAAATAGTTTCTATACCTTCTTACCGACAAAAATGTTAGGGGACTCATTAGTCTTGAGCTTAGACGGTGTGGAGTGAAGGAGGATGTGCCTCGCGAAGGGCCCAACCCCCCAGATTATATACACTGGGAAGGGTTCTGCCGTCCGCAGGGGACATCCTCCACAATTTACAGAAACCCGAACAACTCGAACTCTGCATTCAGTCCACCCGGCATTAATGTGTTAAGTTCATAAATTCTTTGTGTTTCTAGTCTTGACATCTTGCATATATGGTCCCCTCCCCTCCATTCTTTCTCCACTTTATCTATGGCTGCGAATGTCAATCCTTTTGGGTTCTTATCGTGCTTCAATTTAAAATGTTTAGACAGGGTATGTGTGTCCAGGCCTTTCTTAATGTTCGCAATGTGTTCTGAAATGCGTTTTTTTAAAGTTCTTTTGGTTCTTCCTACATACTGGCGACCGCACGGGCATTCAATAATATATATAACATTCTCCGAGTTACAAGTAAGAAATTCTTTTATTACGTGTTTATGGTTGTTTGTCCTAGATGTGATTTCTTTAGTTTTGCGGGGAAATGAAGTTTCCTTGCAATTTCCACATTTACCGCATCTATGGAAACCTTCCATTTTTAACCATTTTTGCATATTTGCATTATTTATATCCTTTCTTTTTATCGTCGGTGCTACCAAAGTGCCTAAACTAGGCGCTTTAGTGAAGGAGATTTGTGGTTTTCTTGGAATTAAAGTACCTATAATTTTATCTTTTTGGAGTAAATGCCAATATTTGCCTATTATTTTTTGTATCCTTCTATATTCCTCATTAAAGGGCAAAATAATCCTCAACTCTTCTTTTTCTCCTTCTTTATCCTTTTTATTTTCTGAGAAAAATTCTTCTCTTTTCATGTTCCTAACTTTGTTCAAGGACCTATTAATTAGTTCCTCAGGATAATCCTTCTCTAAAAATGCCTTTTTCATTCCTTTAGCTTCTTCCTCAAAATGAACTTCTGTTGTGCAATTACGCTTTATTCTCCGGAATTGGCCCTGCGGTATATTTATTAGCCAGTTTGGTAAATGACAGCTACTATATAAAATATAACTGTTCCTAGTTGTGGGTTTTATGTAAGTACAACTTTGTAGAACTTGATCTTTTACAAAAATCTTTAAATCTAAAAATTCAACTATTTCTTTATTAATATTTTGGGTAAAATTTAAGTTAAAATTGTTAAGATTAATCTCCAATAAAAATTTATCCAATGCATCCCTACCTGACTTCCAAATAAAAACACGTCGTCGATGTACCTTTGCCATAGTACCAAGTCCACCCCCAGTCGGGGGGCAATATTGCGTTCCTCCCACTCTGCCATAAACAAGTTGGCATAACTAGGGGCGAACCTGGTACCCATCGCCGTACCTCGTGTCTGTAAATAAAAATCAGATTCAAAATTAAAATAGTTGTGAGTTAATATAAAATCTACACTCTGTATTAAAAACTCTATTTGCCCTTCTTGTAATCTTCCTTCCTTCCTCAGTTGTGTATCCACTGCCTGTTTACCTTGTTCATGTCTTATAATAGTATATAATGATTGCACGTCCAGCGTGCCCATCCACCATTCCTCCTCAAATTTCAGATTTTCAATAATATTAATAATTTGTGTCGAGTCTTTGGTATATGATGGAGTTTTTTTGACAGTCGGTTGTAATAAGACATCAATGTATTTCGACAGATTACATGTTAGCGACTGGATGCCAGACACAATGGGGCGACCGGGTGGATTATTAATATTTTTATGTATTTTAGGTATACAATAGAATACCGGCAATCTTGGGTATCTATTCAATATAAAGTTATATTCTTCGTTTGTTAAGATCCCTTTGTCTCTGCCCTCTTCCACTAGATTAGTTAATTCTGTGAAAAATTCACCTGTGGGGTCTTTATTTAATTTCTGATATGTGTCGGTATCTGTTAGTTGTCTGTAACATTCTGAATTGTATTTATCTATATCTTGTACAACTATGGATCCCCCTTTGTCCGCAGGGCGAATGATAATATTGTTATCTTTTTGTAATTGTTTTAAAACTTCAATTTCTTTTTTCGTTAAATTTTTCCGCCTATATTTATTGGTGTCTTTTATTTTGCGTATGTCATTAGCGACACTCTCTTTAAATGTAGCCATCTCTTGGCTTATTTCACATCTCGGGTACTTTTTAGAGCGGTTTCTTAACTGAGTATGTGTAAACTTGCCACAATGCATTGGGTCCATTACCTGTTTTTCAATTGGGTTTTTGGCAAAATACTTCTTTAGGCATAACCTCCGTACATACTTCTCCACCCCTATAAAGGTCGCAAATTTGTTTAATTTCTCTGTAGGGGCAAACTTGAGACCTTTATTGAGGAGTTGTTTCTGGACATCTGATAATGTGGTCGAACTTAAATTTATGATGGAGTCATTAGCAATTGGGGTGTCTACTGTCTGTGATGGTGTCGATCCCTTCCTCCTTCCTCTCCGTATCTTCCTCTTACTTCTTTGTGGTATTGTATGTTGGATTGTGAATTGTGATTGTGCTGTTTGTGTTGGTGATATCTCCCTGTTTGTTGATTCCTGTGTTCCTGTGGTGTTCTGTGTGACTGGGTCCTGTCTCTCAAATTGTATTGGTGGTCTACTTGAGGTTCTAGTTGTGATTTCTGTGCTCCCCTCTGTGGTGAAACTTGTCTGGTGCGTATTCGGTGGTGAGGCGGGGTCCGATCTAAAAAAGAATCCCTATCTTCAAAAATTTCAAACCTATTTTGAATAGGTATACTAAAGTTAGTGTGTCTATTGGTGTCTTTAATGTAATTTTCCCGTGATTTAATATTTGTGCTATTACTATCCTCTCTGGTGTTTTCTAATGCTACCCTCTCCATCTGTTGGTTTATATTCTCTTTCCTATCCTTTTTATAAAAGAAAAGTTTTTTAATCTTTTTCTCCATAATTTCCCGTTCAATCCTATCAAGATTACTACATATTTTAGTTTGTAGAATATCTAATTCTTCTGTCTGTGGGAGTTTGTCTGTCAAAATTTTCATATCTGCTATTTTTTTGGTGGTCTCTTCCAAGATTATGCCTCGTCTTTTAATGATCAGACTTGTGAGTGCTACAGATTGTTCATGTAGCAGTTTATTCCATTCTGAATCAAATTCGACGCTGCATAAATCTTGTGCCGGATTTTTATTATGTGTTAGCCCTTTTGGTATCTGGTCAATGTCTATACATCTCTGGAGGGTTTTAATTTCCCATCTCTGCTTGAGTTGACGTATCAATAACCCTTCCAAATCTCTAAATATTTTCCCTATGCAGATTTCTTCTCTATTTTCCGTATACACATTATCTTCAAAATTATAATTGTTAACTTTTTGGTTTTTCGATTCTATATGGTTCCACATATCCATGGTCTCAGACACTTCGTGCAGTCACAAAGGCGATTTGCAAATATTGGAATAGAAGTTTATGAGACGCACAGGAGTGGGTGAGGCCACAGGTGGAGGTGCTCACAGTAAAAAAGGATTCGCCCCTCCTTTACAAGTAAAACAATATAAAAAGGTATACTGGGCACTCACACTGTAGGTAGAACCACGAATAAAATCGATACTGATTACTAAATTCAAAATTTATTAGTATTTATTAATATAGCTGATGGCTTAATGGATTACTAAAATACAATAAAATACACTGTGATAAACTCGACTGTCTGGAAGTCAATAAAATAACAATAGAATATAATAATGCATTAGAACCTAAAAGAAATTAGAAATAGTGATTATTAAACAATAAATAAGAATAATAAAGCACGGCTGGTATCAGATAATTTGTAGGACAATCGGGTTCCTGGCCCAAAGAAATGATACTACTGTTGGAGCAAATTGTATGGATGATCCAATTCAATAGAACGGTAAAAGAGCAATGTTAATGTTGCAGTGGGTGTAATATGCGGCGTCCCGCTAGTACTCACTGTTCGATAATTATTAGTGTGTAATAAACACTACTGAAGCTCCGGTTCTCTGTGTCACCCAGTAGCTGTTCCCAGGTTGTCTTCCGCCTCCGGTTTAGTACGGCTCCGGGCACCGCTCCGTACAATTCAAGAGCCGATGACTTTCAAGCCTGTGTCTGCCTGCTTCCACGCTGGATTAAGTTGGCAGTCGTAAAAAAGGAGTGTGCTCGTTCTCAGTTTGTTTAAGAGATTCGAGCTCCTGATGACTTAGCGTGCCAGGTTCTCTTAGACAGTTTTCCGGTTCTGTGGCGTCAGCCTGGATGAAATTCCACACTTGGTATGACACGGGTTCGATTGGAGATAGGCTGGGGGTCTTGGATCAAACGCGTTTCGGGGCTTCACATTGCCCCTTCCTCAGTGATGAACAATCCCCCTTACAAAAGACCTTTTTATCTAAAAAGTTATGCTGATTCCAATTATCCAATTAGGTGTTACTCCTCCTATTATTCACATTCTGATACCAATCAGTGTAATGCAGATTTCGAAGTCTTTGTCATTCTAAGCTCAAGACTAATGAGTCCCCTAACATTTTTGTCGGTAAGAAGGTATAGAAACTATTTGAGTTGAGTTATTAATAATCATTATAAATTATTAAAAATTATAAAAAATTATTATTATCATAAATATTGGAAATGATCAAAATTATTAAATAGTTTTAGAACAATTGATTATATATGACGAAAAGAAATGAAAGGACCATAATTTTAAAGGTAATTTTGTGAGTTTTTATCCATATTCAAAAAGTCCGTTACCTATATTTATATTGATATTTATATATTGTTTTTATATAACATGAAGTATTATTATGGTTGATGGGAACAAATCTTGTTCCAAATTTTTTCAAAATTTTTTCAACATTTATTTTTAATATTATATATTTTTCTGGTTTTCTCTGTGCCTTTTTTTATCTTTTTTATCTTTTTTATCTTATTATAAAAAATTATATTTTTTAATATAGTCATATCCCATAACATTATTAGGAAGAAAAGGGTTTCATCCATATGACCAGTAATAACTCATTTTAGAGACACTTATCTAGCACTGGACAAATTATCGTTATACCATAATTGACTAGTTCATATAGAAATGGAAGACGCAAAGTTTTATTCATATTTATATATTTATTTGTTTATTCTAAATTATATGTTTATATCCAATGTACATTCGTATAGAGACAGTGACTAGTATTATTTGTGGTTGTCGATATGTTGATATGTCCTTTGTCTGTGTATTTACACACTCCATGACATAAATAGAATAGCGACTTATATAAAGTCGGAATGGGAAATTTAACAAGTTGATCAAAGAGAGAAAAAAAGAGGTGCTTCTCTATAGAATGACAAAGACTTCGAAATCTGCATTACACTGATTGGTATCAGAATGTGAATAATAGGAGGAGTAACACCTAATTGGATAATTGGAATCAGCATAACTTTTTAGATAAAAAGGTCTTTTGTAAGGGGGATTGTTCATCACTGAGGAAGGGGCAATGTGAAGCCCCGAAACGCGTTTGATCCAAGACCCCCAGCCTATCTCCAATCGAACCCGTGTCATACCAAGTGTGGAATTTCATCCAGGCTGACGCCACAGAACCGGAAAACTGTCTAAGAGAACCTGGCACGCTAAGTCATCAGGAGCTCGAATCTCTTAAACAAACTGAGAACGAGCACACTCCTTTTTTACGACTGCCAACTTAATCCAGCGTGGAAGCAGGCAGACACAGGCTTGAAAGTCATCGGCTCTTGAATTGTACGGAGCGGTGCCCGGAGCCGTACTAAACCGGAGGCGGAAGACAACCTGGGAACAGCTACTGGGTGACACAGAGAACCGGAGCTTCAGTAGTGTTTATTACACACTAATAATTATCGAACAGTGAGTACTAGCGGGACGCCGCATATTACACCCACTGCAACATTAACATTGCTCTTTTACCGTTCTATTGAATTGGATCATCCATACAATTTGCTCCAACAGTAGTATCATTTATTTGGGCCAGGAACCCGATTGTCCTACAAATTATCTGATACCAGCCGTGCTTTATTATTCTTATTTATTGTTTAATAATCACTATTTCTAATTTCTTTTAGGTTCTAATGCATTATTATATTCTATTGTTATTTTATTGACTTCCAGACAGTCGAGTTTATCACAGTGTATTTTATTGTATTTTAGTGATCCATTAAGCCATCAGCTATATTAATAAATACTAATAAATTTTGAATTTAGTAATCAGTATCGATTTTATTCGTGGTTCTACCTACAGTGTGAGTGCCCAGTATACCTTTTTATATTGTTTTACTTGTAAAGGAGGGGCGAATCCTTTTTTACTGTGAGCACCTCCACCTGTGGCCTCACCCACTCCTGTGCGTCTCATAAACTTCTATTTTAATCCCTGTTACGTCCCCTATCAGGGGACGTGTATCGAATAGAGTTTAGACAACCGCAAAGAGTTGTCAATAGTTGACACACTCATGACATAAATTTTATTCCTCTATGCGTCAATCTTGGTGTAGTGATGACTGTGCTCATGCGCGCGATTGGGAGATTGCAGGCGATGACGGTTTTTTAAAGCCTATGGTCGTGCTGAGGTAGTTCAGTGACAGTTAAGTGACCCAGAAAACAATGATTCTGCAGTGTGGGCGCATTGTTGGCCTAGTAGGCTTTAATGATCACCTTAGATGATCACAAAGAAAATTCATGTTTTTTCTATGCAAAATTATCCAGCCGATCGCTTTTGGTCTGTTCACAATGAAGCAACGACCTTATCATCTGGGGTGTGCCAACATTGCCATTGCCAACACACTCATAGAGGTGATTGCTTCATTGTGATACGCAAGCCCCTTCACCACAACAAGATAACGATCACGAAAGGGAATTGACAGATGTATGTGCCTTTTTTTTTGCTTTGTTTTTGCAGCCACAGTGCAGCACCAGAGGCCAGAAAAATTAGGCATGTACACATGTCTGAAAAATTAGGTATTGTTGCAGCCGGCCGGAAAAATTGATGTTTTCCGGGCAGAAAGTGCACTAAAACATTGCGGCTTGAACTCTAGTTGATGGCAGAGAAGTCACGCAAGTCATCCGGCATGCAGAGATTAAATACAGCAGCGTGTGGACCATTTTTAGCCCAAGGCATCTCATCAGGCCTTTTTTAGTCAAATGCATCCCCCACTGTCAGTCCCTTCGGGATCCATGCCTCATTCATCTTAATAAAGGTGAGGTAATCTAGACTTTTTTGACCTAGGCGACTTCTCTTCTCAGTGACAATACCTGCTGCTGCGCTGAAGGTCCTTTCTGACAGGACACTTGAAGCGGGGCAGGCCAGAAGTTCTATTGCAAATTGGGATAGCTCAGGCCACAGGTCCAGCCTGCACACCCAGTAGTCAAGGGGTTCATTGCTCCTCAGAGTGTCGATATCTGCAGTTAAGGCGAGGTAGTCTGCTACCTGTCGGTCGAGTCGTTCTCTGAGGGTGGACCCCGAAGGGCTGTGGCGATGCGTAGGACTTAAAAAGCTCTGCATGTCCTCCATCAACAACACGCCTGTAAAGCGTCCTGTCCTTGCCGGCGTGGTCGTGGTAGGAGGAGGATTACTTTCACCTCTTCCCCTGTTAGATTCCCATTGTGCTGTGACATCACCCTTATACGCTGTGTAAAGCATACTTTTTAACTTGTTTTGGAACTGCTGCATCCTTTCCGACTTCCGGTAATTCGGTAACATTTCAGGCACTTTCTGCTTATACCGGGGGTCTAGTAGCGTGGCCACCCAGTACAGGTCGTTCTCCTTCAGCCTTTTTATACGAGGGTCCCTCAACAGGCATGACAGCATGAAAGACCCCATTTGCAAAGGGTTGGATGCCGAGCTACTCATGTCCCGTTCCTCATCCTCACTGATCTCATTGAAGGTCTGTTCTTACCCCCAGCCACGTACAACACCACGGGAACCAGAAAGGTGACAACAAGCACCCTGGGATTAGTGATGAGCGGCAGGGGTCATATTCGAATTCGCGATATTTCGCAAATATTTCGTCGAATATTCGCAAATTCGAATATACGTTATATTCAACAATTTTTTTTACTCAAAAAATCGGCAATTGGCTCGTGTAATATGCGAATTTTCGTATTCGAATTTTCGAATGTTCGAATTTTTATTGTGAATTTTTCAACTTTTAGACAAATAATATTATAGCACTACGGTACATTAGCTAAATTGCTCTATATTCTTTTTTTTTTTTTTCGAATATTCGCTATATTGCTATAACTTCATTTTTTCGAATATTCATAATATTCTAAAACAAGAATATACAGCAATATAGCGAATATTCGAAAAAAAAAAAAAATATAGAGCAAAATTCAGAACAAAGAACAACACTACTCCTAAAGTCAAGTATATTGCAGCCTTCTGATTGGCCCACAAGCTAGAAGCAGGGAGGGATCATGTGTACTGATTAAAAAAAATAATCTAAAAAAAAAAAAAAAAAAAGGAAAAAAAAAATTTGAATATTCGAAATTACGAATATACACTCACCTAAAGAATTATTAGGAACACCTGTTCTATTATCTAGTCAACCAATCACATGGCAGTTGCTTTAATGCATTTAGGGGGGTGGTCCTGGTCAAGACAATCTCCTGAACTCCAAACTGAATGTCAGAATGGGAAAGAAAGGTGATTTAAGCAATTTTGAGCGTGGCATGGTTGTTGGTGCCAGACAGGCCGGTCTGAGTATTTCACAATCTGCTCAGTTACTGGGATTTTCACGCACAACCATTTCTAGGGTTTACAAAGAATGGTGTGAAAAGGGAAAAACATCCAGTATGCGGCAGTCCTGTGGGCAAAAATGCCTTGTGGATGCTAGAGATCAGAGGAGAATGGGCCGACTGATTCAAGCTGATAGAAGAGCAACGTTGACTGAAATAACCACTCGTTACAACCGAGGTATGCAGCAAAGCATTTGTGAAGCCACAACACGCACAACCTTTGAGGCGGATGGGCTACAACAGCAGAAGACCCCACCGGGTACCACTCATCTCCACTACAAATAGGAAAAAGAGGCTACAATTTGCACGAGCTCACCAAAATTGGACTGTTGAAGACTGGAAAAATGTTGCCTGGTTTGATGAGTCTCGATTTCTGTTGAGACATTCAAATGGTAGAGTCCAAATTTGGCGTAAACAGAATGAGAACATGTATCCATCCTCTGATGACTACTTCCAGCAGGATAATGTACCATGTCACAAAGCTCGAATGATTTCAAATTGGTTTCTTGAACATGACAATGAGTTCACTGTACTAAAATGACCCCCACAGTCACCAGATCTCAACCCAATAGAGCATCTTTGGGATGTGGTGGAACGGGAGCTTCATGCCCTGGATGTGCGTCCCTCAAATCTCCATCAACTGTAAGATGCTATCCTATCAATATGGGCCAACATTTCTAAAGAATGCTATCAGCACCTTGTTGAATCAATGCCATGTAGAATTAAGGTAGTTCTAAAGGCAAAAGGGGGTCCAACACCGTATTAGTATGGTGTTCCTAATAATTCTTTAGGTGAGTGTATATCACTCTATTCGAAATATTAGCACATTTTCGAAGTACCTATATTCGCAATAAAAATTCAAAATTTTAATATTCGTGATCAACACTACCTGGGATGCCTGCTGTGGTTGGTCTTCCTCCTCCTCAAAGCCACATTCCTCCTCTGACTCCTCTTCCAGCGTTGCCGCAGGTCCAGCAAGCGATGCTGATAAGGCTGTTTCTGGTGGTGATAGTGACCACAACTCTTCCTCTTCACGCTCATCTATGGCCTGATCCAGCACTCTTCGCAGGGCAAGCTCCAGAAAGAAAACAAATGGCATGATGCCGCTGATGGTGCCTTGGGTTTGACTGACTAGGTTTGTCACCTCCTCAAAAGGACGCATGAGCCTACAGGCATTGCGCATGAGCGTCCAGTGACGTGGCAAAAAAATACCCAGCTCTGCAGAGACTGTCCTAGCACCCCGGTCATACAAATACTCGTTGACTGCTTTTTCTTGTTGAAGCAGGCGGTCGAACATTAGGAGTGTTGAATTCCAACGTGTCGGGCTGTCGCAAATCAAGCGCCTCACTGGCATGTTGTTTCGCCGCTGAATATCGGAAAAGTGCACCATGGCCGTGTAGGAACGCCTGAAATGGCCACACACCTTCCTGGTCTGTTTGAGGACGTCCTGTAAGCCTGGGTATTTATGTACAAAGCGTTGTACGATCAGATTCAACACATGTGCTACGCACATGTGTCAACTTGCCCAAATTCAATGCCGCCAACAAATTGCTTCCGTTGTCACACACCACTTTGCCAATCTCCAGTTGGTGCGGAGTCAGCAACTGATCCAACTGTGCGTTCAGGGCGTACAGGAGTGTTGGTCCGGTGTGAATCTCTGCTTTCAGGCAAGTCAACCCTTAGACGGCGTGACACTGTCGTATCCGGGATGTGGAATAGCCCCTGGGGAGCTGGGGGGGTGCAGTTGATGTGGAGCAAGACGCAGCAGCAGAAGAGGACTCAGCCGAGGAGGTTAGAGAAGAGGATGGAGTAGGAGGAGTAGTGGAGGTGGCAGCAGGCCTGCCTGCAAGTCGTGGCGGTGTCACCAACTCCTCTGCAGAGCAACGCATTCCATGCTTGGCAGCCGTCATCGGGTTTACCCAATGTGCAGTGTACGTGATATATCTGCCCTGATCATGCTTTGCAGACCAGGTATAAGTAGTCAGATGGACCCTTGCCCCAAAACTGTGTGCCAGACATGACATGACTTCCTTTTCCACAATAGAGTACAGATTGGGGATTGCCTTTTGTGAAAAAAAAATTCTGCCGGGTACCTTCCACTGCGGTGTCCCAATAGCTACAAATTTTTTAAAGGCCTCAGACTCCACCAGCTTGTATGGTAAATAGCTGGCGGGCTAAGAGTTCCAACAAGCCAGCTGTCAGACGCCGGGCAAGGGGGTGACTCTGTGACATTGGCTTCTTACGCTAAAACATTTCCTTGACAGACACTTGACTGTGGCAGATGAGCAGGAACTGCTGAAGGTGAGAGGCGGAGTGGCGGATGGTTGAGAGGGGGCAAGGAGGACAGCAGTGGTTGACGTGGCTGAAGATGCTGGACCAGGAGGAGGATGGTGGCTTTGAGTTTGTGTGCTGCTTGTACTCATCATGTGTTGATCTCATAGGCGTTTGTGATGCGAGATCATGTGCTTTCGCAAACAGTTGTACCTAGGTGGGTGTTGGACTTCCCACGACTCAGTTTCTTTTCGCACAGGTTGCAAATGGCATCGCTGTTATCAGAGGCAGACACACAAAAAAAAATGACACACTGCTGAGCTTTGCAATGACGGCATTCTGGTGGTGGCAATAGCATGCGTTGATTGTCGTGCTGTGTGGCTTACCCCGGGTGCCGATGCATGCTGTCTGACTGTGCCACTAGCTCCTTGCGATGACCTCCCCCTGCTTCCAACTCGTCTCCTCCTCCTCTCTGGGTAACTTGAAAGGTGCCCGAATGGTAACTTGAGAGGTGCCTGAAGCTGAGCTGGAGGAGGATGGTGCGTCAAGGTTCAGAGCGGAAGCTGTAGAAGATTGGGTGTCCTGTGTTAGCCAGTCAACTATGTCCTCAGAACTTTTCGAGTTCAGGGATACGTGCCGTCTGAACACTGGGCATTATTCTAGGGCCAAAGGAAATCACAGCACCACGACCACGATGGCCCGCCTCTGCCTGTCATTTTTTTTCAATTAGTGGTACTATGCGTGCAAGCTACTGTGACACCAGATATAAGTGGTGGGCACTGGCAGTAGTGGGCACAGTACTTGCTGTGGGCCTGACACACACGCTTGCAGGCAACTGCAATTATATTACAGTGTAAAAATAGTTTTACCGTTTCAAATGCAAGCTACTGTGTATGTTTTACTGTTTTAAATGCAAGTTTGACACCAGATATGAGTGTGGGCCTGACACACATGCTGGCAGGCAACTGCAGTTATATTACAGTGAAAAAATAGTTTTACTGTTTTGAATGCAAGCTACTGTGACACCAGATATGAGTGGTGGCACTGGGCACTGGCAATAGTGGGCACAGTACACGCTGTGGGCCTGACACACACGCTGGCAGGCAACTGCAATTATATTACAGTCAAAAATTTGTTTTACTGTTTTAAATGCAAGCTACTGTGACACCAGATATGAGTAGTGGGCACAGTACATGCTGTGGGCCTGACACACATGCTGGCAGGCAACTGCAATTATATTACAGTGATTTTTTTTTTCCTGTTTTAAATGCAAGCTACTGTGACACCAGATATGAGTGGTGGCACTGGGCACTGGCAGTAGTGGGCACAGTACATGCTGTGGGTCTGACACACATGCTGGCAGGCAACTGCAATTATATTACAGTGAAAAATTTGTTTTACTGTTTTAAATGCAAGCTACTTTGACACCAGATATGAGTAGTGGGCACAGTACACGCTGTGGGCCTGACACACACGCTGGCAGGCAACTGCAATTATATTACAGTGAAAAATTAGTTTTACTGTTTTGAAAAATTTGTTTTACTGTTTTAAATGCAAGCTACTGTGACACCAGATATGAGTGGTGGCACTGGGCACTGGCAGTAGTGGGCACAGTACACGCTGTGGGCCTGACACACACGCTGGCAGGCAACTGCAATTATATTACAGTGATTTTTTTTTATTGTTTTAAATGCAAGCTACTGTGACACCAGATATGAGTAGTGGGCACAGAACATGCTGTGGGCCTGACACACACACTGGCAGGCAACTGCAATGATATTACAGTGAAAAATGTGTTTTACTGATTTAAATAAAAGCTGCTGTGACACCAGATATGAGTAGTGGGTACAATGCACACTGTGGACCTGACACACACGCTGGCAGGCAACTGCAATTATATTACAGTGAAAAATGTGTTTTACTGTTTTAAATGCAAGCTACTGTGATACCAGATATGAGTAGTGGGCACAGTATACGCTGTAGGCCTGACACACACACTGGCTGGCAACTGCAATTGTATTACAGTGAAAAAATTGTTTTACTGTTTTAAATGCAAGCTTCTGTGACACCAGATATGAGTGGTGGCACTGGGCACTGGCAGTAGTGGGCAGAGTACATGCTGTGGGCCTGATACACACACTGGCAGGCAACTGCAATGATATTACAGTGAGAAATTTGTTTTACTGATTTAAATGAAAGCTACTGTGACACCAGATATGAGTAGTGGGCACAGTACACACTGTGGGCCTGACACACACGCTGGCAGGCAACTGCAATTATATTACAGTGAAAAATTTGTTTTACTGTTTTAAATGCAAGCTACTGTGACACCAGATATGAGTGCTGGCACTGGGCACTGGCAGTAGTGGGCACAGTACACGCTGTGGGTCTGACACACACGCTGGCAGGCAACTGCAATTATATTACAGTGATTTTTTTTTTTACTGTTTTAAATGCAAGCTACTGTGACATCAGATATGAGTAGTGGGCACAGTACACACTGTGGGCCTGACACACACACTGGCAGGCAACTGCAATTAAATTACAGTGAAAAATTAGTTTTACTGTTTTAAATGCAAGCTACTGTGACACCAGATATGAGTAGTGGGCACAGTACACGCTGTGGGCCTGACACACACACTAACAGGCAACTGCAATGATATTACAGTGAAAAATTTGTTTTACGGATTTAAATGAAAGCTACTGTGACACCAGATATGAGTAGTGGGCACAGTACACACTGTGGGCCTGACACACGCTGGCAGGCAACTGCAATTATATTACAGTGAATTTTTTTTTTACTGTTTTAAATGCAAGCTACTGTGACACCAGATATGAGTAGTGGGCACAGTATACGCTGTAGGCCTGACACACACACTGGCTGGCAACTGCAATTGTATTACAGTGAAAATTTTGTTTAACTGTTTTAAATGCAAGCTTCTATGACACCAGATATGAGTGGTGGCACTGGGCACCGGCAGTAGTGGGCACAGTACATGCTGTGGGCCTGATACACATGCTGGCAGGCAACTGCAATTATATTACAGTGAATTTATTTTTTACTGTTTTAAATGCAAGCTACTGTGACATCAGATATGAGTAGAGGGCACAACACACGCTGTTGGCCTGACACACACGCTGGCAGGCAACTGCAATTATATTACAGTGAAAAAATTGTTTTACTGTTTTAAATGCAAGCTACTGTGACACCAGATATGAGTGGTGGCACTGGGCACTGGCAGTAGTGGGCACAGTACACGCTGTGGGCCTGACACACACGCTTGCAGGCAACTGCAATTATATTACAGTGTAAAAATAGTTTTACTGTTTTAAATGCAAGCTACTGTGACACCAGATATGAGTAATGGGCACAGTACACGCTGTTGCCCTGACACACACGGTGGCAGGCAACTGCAATTATATTACAGTGTTTTTTTTTTTACTGTTTTAAATGCAAGCTACTGTGACACCAGATATGAGTGGTGGCACTGGGCACTGGCAGTAGTGGGCACAATACACGCTGTGGGCCTAACACACACGCTGGCAGGCAACTGCAATTATATTACAGTGATTTTTTTTTATTGTTTTAAATGCAAGCTACTTTGACACCAGATATGAGTAGTGGGCACAGTACACGCTGTGGGCCTGACACACACGCTGGCAGGCAACTGCAATTATATTACAGTGAAAAATTTGTATTACTGTTTTAAATGCAAGCTACTGTGACACCAGATATGAGTAGTGGGCACAGTATACGCTGTAGGCCTGACACACACACTGGCTGGCAACTGCAATTGTATTACAGTGAAAATTTTGTTTAACTGTTTTAAATGCAAGCTTCTATGACACCAGATATGAGTGGTGGCACTGGGCACCGGCAGTAGTGGGCACAGTACATGCTGTGGGCCTGATACACATGCTGGCAGGCAACTGCAATTATATTACAGTGAATTTATTTTTTACTGTTTTAAATGCAAGCTACTGTGACATCAGATATGAGTAGAGGGCACAACACACGCTGTTGGCCTGACACACACGCTGGCAGGCAACTGCAATTATATTACAGTGAAAAAATTGTTTTACTGTTTTAAATGCAAGCTACTGTGACACCAGATATGAGTGGTGGCACTGGGCACTGGCAGTAGTGGGCACAGTACACGCTGTGGGCCTGACACACACGCTTGCAGGCAACTGCAATTATATTACAGTGTAAAAATAGTTTTACTGTTTTAAATGCAAGCTACTGTGACACCAGATATGAGTAATGGGCACAGTACACGCTGTGGCCCTGACACACACGGTGGCAGGCAACTGCAATTATATTACAGTGTTTTTTTTTTTACAGTTTTAAATGCAAGCTACTGTGACACCAGATATGAGTGGTGGCACTGGGCACTGGCAGTAGTGGGCACAATACACGCTGTGGGCCTAACACACACGCTGGCAGGCAACTGCAATTATATTACAGTGATTTTTTTTTATTGTTTTAAATGCAAGCTACTTTGACACCAGATATGAGTAGTGGGCACAGTACACGCTGTGGGCCTGACACACACGCTGGCAGGCAACTGCAATTATATTACAGTGAAAAATTTGTATTACTGTTTTAAATGCAAGCTACTGTGACACCAGATATGAGTAGTGGGCACAGTACACGCTGTGGGCCTGACACACACGCTGGCAGGCAACTGCAATTATATTACAGTGAAAAATTAGTTTTACTGTTTTAAATGCAAGCTACTGTGACACCAGATATGAGTGGTGGCACTGGGCACTGGCAGTAGTGGGCACAATACACGCTGTGGGCCTGACACACACGCTGGCAGGCAACTGCAATTATATTACAGTGATTTTTTGTTTTTATTGTTTTAAATGCAAGCTACTGTGACACCAGATATGAATAGTGGGCACAGTACACGCTGTGGGCCTGACTCACACGCTGGCAGGCAACTGCAATTATATTACAGTGAGAAATTTGTATTACTGTTTTAAATGCAAGCTACTGTGACACCAGATATGAGTAGTGGGCACAGTATACGCTGTGGGCCTGACACACACGCTGGCAGGCAACTGCAATTATATTACAGTGAAAAATTTGTATTACTGTTTTAAATGCAAGCTACTGTGACACCAGATATGAGTAGTGGGCACAGTATACGCTGTGGGCCTGACACACACGCTGGCAGGCAACTGCAATTATATTACATTGAAAAAATAGTTTTACTGTTTTAAATGCAAGCTACTGTGACACCAGATATGAATGGTGGCACTGGGCACTGGCAGTAGTGGGCACAATACACGCTGTGGGCCTGACACACACGCTGGCAGGCAACTGCAATTATATTACAGTGATTTTTTGTTTTTATTGTTTTAAATGCAAGCTACTGTGACACCAGATATGAATAGTGGGCACAGTACACGCTGTGGGCCTGACACACACGCTGGCAGGCAACTGCAATTATATTACAGTGAAAAATTTGTATTACTGTTTTAAATGCAAGCTACTGTGACACCAGATATGAGTAGTGGGCACAGTATACGCTGTGGGCCTGACACACACGCTGGCAGGCAACTGCAATTATATTACATTGAAAAAATAGTTTTACTGTTTTAAATGCAAGCTACTGTGACACCAGATATGAATGGTGGCACTGGGCACTGGCAGTAGTGGGCACAGTACACGCTGTGGGCCTGACACACACGCTTGCAGGCAACTGCAATTATATTACAGTAAAAAAATGGTTTTACTGTTTTAAATGCAAGCTACTTTGACACCAGATATGAATGGTGGCACTGGGCACAGGCAGTAGTGGGCACAGTACACGCTGTGGGCCTGACACACACGCTGGCAGGCAACTGCAATTATATTACAGTGAAAAAAATGTTTTACTGTTTTAAATGCAAACTACTGTGACACCAGATATGAGTGGTGGCACTGGGCACTGCAGTAGTGGGCACAGTACACGCTGTGGGCCTGACACACACGCTGGCAGGCAACTGCAATTATATTAAAGAGGAAAAAAAAAGCAGACTGATGTACTAGCCCTAAAAAGGGCTTTTTGGGGTGCTGTCAGGACGCTGTCCTTACAGCAGATTAGATGAGTCTTTGAGGACTGGAGTGGACACAGAACACTGGCCTAGCTAACGATTTCCCTAATAAATCAGCAGCAGCAGCAGCAGCACTGTCCCTGCTCTCACTAACTTTGCAGCTTCCGAATGAATCTAAGATGGATGCTGTCCTTGCTTTTTGATAGGAGGAGGGAGGGTCTGGGAGGGAGGGTATGCTGCTGATTGGCTGGAATGTGTCTGCTGACTGTGAGGTACAGGGTCAAAGTTTGCTCAATGATGACGTATAGGGGGCGGACCGAACATTGCATATGTTCGCCCGCCACGGCGAACGCGAACAAGCGATGTTCGCCGGGAACTGTTCACCGGCGAATAGTTCGGGACATCTCTACTTCTTAAGTATGGTTTCCATTAATTTCCCCGCTATTGATGTCAGGCTTACTGGCCTATAGTTGCCCGATTCCTCCCTACTACCTTTTTTGTGAATGGGCACAACATTTGCTAATTTCCAATCTTCTGGGACGACTCCTGTTGCTTAATCTTAATCTTAAGTCACACACTTACGCAACCACACTTAATCAACCACGCATCGCGGTCAAACTCACATTATATATCTGCTTATATAAATATAAATGCAGCTCACTACACCAGCCTGGTTTGTTTTCCCTCTGGATTCAAAAAAATAAGCATGTTGATATGATGGAAGAGGAGGAGGAGGAGAAGGACGACGAGAAAATGAAGATTGAACCTACAGTGAGTGAGCTGGCAATTGTCAGCACTGCTGCAGCGTTGACAAACCGGCGGAGGCTGTCGATGACTTGCGTAAATGGGCACACACGCGGCGCACCTTCACCAGTAGCTCAGGCAAATTGGGGTAGGTTTTGAGAAACCGCTGAACCACTAAGTTAAAAAGGTGGGCTAGGCATGGGATGTGTGTGAGCTTCCCAAGCTCCAAAGCTGCCACCAAGTTAAGGCCATTATGAGACACAACCATGCCTGGTTCTAGGTTGAATGGCGAGAGCCACAGCTCAGTCTGGTCGCCTATCCCCTGCCATAGCTCTGCGGCGGTGTGCTGTTTGTCACCTAAGCAGATCAGCTTAAACACAGCTGTTGCCGCTTCCCCACTGTAGTGCTGCATTGCTTCCAGCTACCGACTGATGGCTGACTGGTGCTGCAAGAGGATAATTCTGAGGTGCTCCCGGCCTCCACAACATTTACCCAGTGTGCCGTCAGGGAAATGTAGCATCCCTAGCCAAAAGCACTTGTCCATATGTCAGTGGTTAAGTGGACCTTCCCAGTAACTGCGTTGGTCAGGGCACAGTTGATGTTACGGTACACATGCTGTTGTAAGGTGGGCGTGGCACACCATGAAAAATATTGGCAGCTGGGGACTGCGTAACGAGGGACGGCCGCCGACATCAGGCTGCGGAAGGCCTCAGTGTCCACAAGCCTAAATGGCAACTTTTCCAGGGCTAGCAATTTGGAAAGTTGCACATTTAGTGCTATAACCTGTGGGTGGGTGGCTGGGTATTTACTCTTGCGTTCAAATGCCTGGAGTAAGGAAATTTGTATGCTGCGCTGGGAACTGGAAGTGGATGTGGTTGCTTATGGTGCTTGCGAAGGTCCAGGTGCAGGCCGGGAGGCATCCGGGCCTGTGCCTTCGACAGGGGATTGGCCGGCGCGTAACACAGGGGAAGAGGAGGCAGTGGTGTGACCTGCAGATAAAGATTGTGGATCCAGGCTTTCGGCCCACTTATTACGGTGTTTTGATGCCATGTGGCAGATCATGCCGGTGCTGGTGAGGTTGCTAGTGTTCACATCCCTGCTCATTTTTGTATGGCACAGGTTGCAAATTACAATTCTTTTGTTGTCGGCACTTTCCTCAAAAAAGTGCCAGACTGCGGAACACCTACCACTTCGCAAAGGGAGTTTGCCGCAAAGGGGTGCTTCGAGGAACAGTTGTGGGCCTGTTTAGTGTGGCCCGCCTTCTCTCTTTTGCCACCCCACTGCCTCTTCCAGCCTGTTGCAGTGCTGCAGTGTCACGACGGCTATCCCAGCAGCAGTCGTGTTGCACCAGACGGAGGGGAAGGGGGACCCTTATCTACGGATGGGAAATAGAATGGCCACCCCTGACTAACCCTAAGCTGGCACCTGTCTGCCCTGATACCCTAGACGGGGTGTGAACTCGTGCGGCGAGCAGGATGCCTAAACCCTCAGTCACCCTAACAAGACTAGACTGGTTAAAGGCCGATGGGAGCACTAGTCACCATCACTCACGTCTAGGAAAACAACAGGGGAAGACAGCAACAAACAAACAATCTATAGCAGAGATAGACTTATCCAGTCACGAGCAGAGAAGGCGATCCCAAACACGACAGTCCACGCCGGACAAGAGCTCCACAGCAACACCGTCAAACGATCTCCTTCAAAGGTCAGAATAGCACTGGAAGTAAGGACTATATCTGGCAATGACTGCAAGTGAAACTGAAACTAATATAGTAGCTGGGAGTGGCAGACAGGACTCACCTGAGAAGGATGCCTACAAACTCCCAGTCAGGACAAAAAGGTTCACAAGGCAAAACCCGGATGACATACCCTGAACCACAGAGCAAACTCACAAGCTATCGCGAGTAGCAAGTCGCTGCGACCTTCTCCTCCCAGACCTGTCTGGATCAGTCACAGTCATGACAGTACCCCCCTTTCTACGAGGGGCCCCCGGACCCTCAATTCCAGGCCTCTCCGGATGGGAGTTATGAAAAGCCCGAATGAGTCTGTCCGCTTTTATCTCTGATGCTGGAACCCACATTCTCTCTTCGGAACCATAACCTCTCCAGTGCACCAGGTACTGAAGAGAGCGGCGAACATATCGTGAATCAACAATCTTTTCTACATGAAACTCAAGACTGCCATCAACAACCACAAGTGGAGGCGGTAGTGGCAATGGTTCAGGAGGTTCTACATATCTCTTAAGCAGAGATCTATGGAAAATATTATGGATCCTTAGAGTCTGAGGTAGCTCCAGACGAAAAGCCACCGGGTTAATGATCTTAATTACCCTATAAGGACCAAAAAATCTCGGACCTAATTTCCACGAGGGAACCTTCAACTTGATATTTCTGGTAGACAACCACACAAAGTCATTCACCCCAAGGTCCGGACCTTCAGAGCGCTTCCTATCAGCCGCACGTTTGTATCTACCACCAATTCTCTTCAAACTTTCTTGCACACTCTGCCACACTGAAGAAAGTGAAGACGCAAATCGTTCCTCCTCGGGAATCCCAGACGGCCCCCCCCTCACTAAACATACAAAACTGAGGATGGAAACCATACGCACCAAAAAAATGGTGACTTATCGGTGGACTCTTGACGACGATTATTAATGGCAAACTCGGCTAACGGTAAATAAGATGACCATTCCTCCTGATTTTGGGAAACAAAGCATCTCAAATATGTCTCTAGGTTTTGATTGGTATGTTCAGTCTGACCGTTGGACTGTGGATGGAAAGATGAAGAAAACGACAGATGAACCCCTAAACGAGAACAAAAAGCTTTCCAAAATTTAGAAACAAATTGGGTACCACGATCCGAAACAATATCGGAAGGGACCCCGTGAAGCTTCACGATGTGGTCAATAAAAACCTGAGCCAGTGTGTTAGCATTAGGCAATGCGGCAAGAGCAATAAAGTGCACCATTTTACTGAATCTGTCAACAACTACAAGAATAACAGTCTTCCCCGCTGATACTGGTAGATCCGTAATGAAATCTATTGATAGGTGCGTCCAAGGCCTGTTGGGGATGGCCAGAGGTAAAAGACGCCCTGCCGGACGAGTATGATCTACCTTAGAACGAGCACAGGTAGCACATGCAGACACAAAATTCAACACCTCCTGGCGCCACTTAGGCCACCAGAACCGACGAGACACTAACTCAGAGGTTGCCCTACTACCTGGGTGTCCTGCCAGTGTGGAGTTATGGTGTTTTTTTAATATCTCCAGGCGTAAATTTTCTGGCACAAACAGTTTACCCGAGGGGCAGCATGCCGGGGCGTCCCCCTGAGCTTCCAACACCCTCCCCTCCAAACCTGAGTGTAATGCAGAGACCACCACCCCCTTTTGCAAAATGGGCTCTGGTACATCAACATCACCCCCTCCAGGAAAACTTCGGGACAATGCATCCGCCTTAGTATTTTTTGCCCCCGGCCGATAGGTTATTACAAAATTAAACCTAGTAAAAAATAACGACCACCGAGCCTGTCTAGGGCTGAGACGTTTAGCAGACTCCAGATATAATACGTTTTTGTGATCAGTAATCACCGTGACGGGATGAACCGCCCCCTCCAAAAAATGACGCCACTCCTCAAAGGCCAACTTAATAGCCAAAAGTTCCCTGTTGCCAATATCATAGTTCCTTTCTGCAGTAGACAATTTCTTTGAAAAGAAAGCACACGGACGCCATTCACCAGGGGACGGACCCTGAGATAGTACCGCTCCCACCCCCACCTCTGATGCGTCAACCTCTACAATAAAAGGAAGCGAGACATCTGGCTGTACGAGAATAGGGGCCGAGATGAATCTCTCCTTCAGAGATGTAAAGGCAGTTTTGGCTGCATGTGACCATTTGGAAAAATCGGATCCCTTTCGGGTCATGTCCGTCAGTGGTTTGACCACCAAGGAATAGTTCTTTATAAACTTTCTATAAAAATTGGCAAACCCCAGGAAGCGTTGCAATGCCTTCAGGTTCGCAGGCAGATCCCAGTCCATAATCGCCCGGACTTTCTCTGGATCCATGCGGAAACCTGAATCTGACAACACATACCCCAGAAATGGCAGTTCTTTTACGGCGAACACACATTTCTCTAATTTAGCAAACAATTTGTTGGCCCTTAATATCTGCAGCACTTGTCTCACATGGATTTTATGTGTATCCAGATCCGGGGAATAGACCAGGATGTCATCAAGATATATCACAACAAATCTCCCGATAAGGTGACTAAAAATATCGTTGACAAAATGTTGGAACACCGCAGGCGCATTAGTAAGACCAAATGGCATGACCAGATTTTCATAATGCCCTTCCGGAGTATTAAAAGCCGTTTTCCACTCATCCCCCTCTTTGATGCGAACCAGGTTATAGGCTCCCCTGAGATCCATTTTGGAGAACCATTTAGCACCAGCAACCTGATTAAAGAGGTCGGTAATGAGAGGAAGAGGATAGGGATCTCGGATAGTTATCCGGTTTAATTCCCGGAAATCCAGGCAAGGACGCAGGCCACCATCTTTCTTTTTAATGAAAAAGAACCCTGCAGCCACGGGTGAAGAAGAGGGTCTGATGTGTCCCTTAGCCAAACTCTCCGAAATATAATCCTGCATAGCCTTCCTCTCCGGGCCGGAAAGATTGTATAACCGGGTTTTAGGTAGTTTTGCCCCAGGTAATAGATTAATCGGGCAATCATATGGACGATGAGGTGGTAACCCCTGACAACCCTTCTCAGAGAACACATCCATACAATCTGACAGAAAGGCAGGTAAAGATGTTACAGAGAGTGTAGAGCAGTTGTCCTTACAATGTTCACTCCACTCCACAATCTCCCCGGCCTGCCAATCCACCACTGGATTGTGAGTCACCAGCCAGGGAAGCCCCAATACCATAGGAGCCGGAAGACCGTCCAGGACATAACAAGAGATATGCTCTTTATGGAGGTCCCCTACCTGCAGATGGATATTATGGATGATCTGAGTTAACTCTCTCTGAGTAAGAGGGGAGGAGTCGATGGCAAAAACAGGAATAGTTCTGCGTAACGGTTCCGGAGTAAAACCCAGAGCCTGAGCAAACCGTGAATCCACCAAGTTGACCCCCGCCCCACTGTCCAAAAAGACGGAACAGATCTCAGTCTTATTGCCTGCCTCAACGGTAGCGGACAACAAAAACTGAGACATGCGTATGGAGGAAACGAATACGCCCAGACTGTTATCCTCCGCACAATCTGGGGACTCTAGTTTTCCGGCGGCTCCTTTGTTTGTGGTCTCTTGGGTTCTGAGGGGCAAACCTTTACAAAATTACCCCTCCCCACAAGGAAAACAAACCTCTGACCTACGGCGGAACTTAGGAGGATTCACCCGTCTAGTGGCGCCCCCTATTTGCATTGGTTCGACTGGATCATAACAAACCGATCCCTGCCCTATAGAGGCCTCCGTAAAATGCAATAGTCTCTCTCTGAGTCGTCTGTCTATTCTTATGGACAGAGACATAGCAGCCTCAAGAGACCCAGGGACCTCGTATACCGCAAGCGCGTCTTTTAATTTTTCAGACAACCCCTGGCAGAACTGACTCCTAAGGGTCGAGTCGTTCCATAATATATCCGTAGCCCACCTACGGAATTCGGAACAATATAGTGCAGCAGACCGGTTCTCTTGCCGAAGTCTACGTAGTTTAGACTCAGCCAGTGAGACCCTGTCCGGGTCATCATATACGAGACCCAGGGCTTCAAAAAACTCCTCCACTGATCGTAAGGCCGGAGTGTCTGATGGTAGGGAGAAAGCCCAAGCCTGCGGATCTCCTTGCAGGAGAGAAATTACAATGCCCTCCCGTTGTTCCTCACCGCCGGAGGATCTAGGGCGTAACCTGAAGAACAATTTGCAAGCTTCTCTGAAGGTTACAAATTGGTTTCTCCCTCCTGAGAACCTATCAGGTAAAGCCACATTTGGCTCAGGAGTACCTTGGTTTCCCGTAGCAACGGTGGAACCCAAGGATTGCTGCTGCTGCTGCAGCACTGTTGCTTTTAATCCTGCCACTTCAAGGGATAACCCCTGTAATTGTTTCGCCAAAACCGTAACCGGATCCATAGTGGAACAGAAAAAATACAAAGCAAAACAGCAAGCAAAAAAAAGAAAAGAAATGTCACTTTTTTTTTTTTAAAGGCCAGATATACTGTCACGACCGCTATCCCAGCAGCAGTCGTGTCGCACCAGACGGAGGGGAAGGGGGACCCTTATCTACGGATGGGAAATAGAATGGCCACCCCTGACTAACCCTAAGCTGGCACCTGTCTGCCCTGATACCCTAGACGGGGTGTGAACCCGTGCGGCGAGCAGGATGCCTAAACCCTCAGTCACCCTAACAAGACTAGACTGGGGAAAGGCCGATGGGAGCACTAGTCACCATCACTCACGTCTAGGAGAACAACAGGGGAAGACAGCAACAAACAAACAATCTATAGCAGAGATAGACTTATCCAGTCACGAGCAGAGAAGGTGATCCCAAACACGACAGTCCACGCCGGACAAGAGCTCCACAGCAACACCGTCAAATGATCTCCTTCAAAGGTCAGAATAGCACTGGAAGTAAGGGCTATACCTGGCAATGACTGCAAGTGAAACTGAAACTAATATAGTAGCTGGGAGTGGCAGACAGGACTCACCTGAGAAGGATGCCTACAAACTCCCAGTCAGGACAAAAAGGTTCACAAGGCAAAACCCGAATGACATACCCTGAACCACGGAGCAAACTCACAAGCTATCGCGAGTAGCAAGTCGCTGCGACCTTCTCCTCCCAGACCTGTCTGGATCAGTCACAGTCACAGTCTGGATGCAGATCCCTCTCCCTCTGTACTGCTGTCCTCGCTCGTCTTGCCACCTTCCTAGGTTGGGTCAGTGACTTTATCGTCCACCACTGCCTCTTCCACTTCATCACTATGCTCATCCTTCTGACTTGTTGACCTAACAACAACCTCAGTTATTGACAACTGTTTCTCATTCTCATCATCAACCTCTTGAGACACTAATTGCTGTTGACTTATTGGCAACTGTGTCTCATCATCATCATCATCCACCTTGTGAAACACTAATTGTCATTCCCCACAGTCATTTTCTTGTGACTGTGGATACTGAAGAGTTTGGGAATTAGGGCACAAGATCTCATGTCCCTCTTCAAGCGGGCTTGTCGAGAGGCCCAAATGAAGGAATGGAGCTGAAAAGAGCTCCTCGGAATATCCGAGTGTGGGATCACTTGTTTTGCAAGACTCTCCATGGTGGGAGGAAGGAGGATCAGGGTGAGGATTTTTTTGACCAGGTGCTTAACTGACAGGTAGCATTATCTGCTGCAATCCAACCGACCACCTGGTCGCCCTGCAAACTGAGACATGAAGCTAGGTATCGTGGATGATTGTTTTTCTTGTGCTTTGGCAGCAGGCACAGTTTCGACACGCCAGTGCCACGGCCTCTGCGTGCACCATCAGCATCACTGCCTTTTCCCTGTCCCTTACTGCTTGCCTTCTTCATAATAAATGTTATATGTGCTTGAAAGTATGTCACACATACAGTAGAGTATTATTTGTTAGTGCATGCAGCAAAAAAAAAAAAAAAAAAAGGGTATTTGGGATGCGGACATGTTACACAGGAGAAATACTGCAGATAATGTCGCTGATGTCAGCAGCAGCTAATTTAAAATTACAGGGAATGTCACAGGTATTTTGGATGTGGAAACATTACACAGGAGATGTACCCCAGGTAATGTCACTTTCTGCAGCGGACACAGTCTACGGAAAAAGTACACTGGATGTCATTGATATTTTTTGGATGTGCACATGTTACACAGGAGATGTAGCGCAGCTAATGTCACTGTCCGCAGCGGCCTAACTATTGCATGCTATTTAGCGCATGATGCGCTAAAAAAAGATATTGCTGCCATACACAATAGTCCTTAAAAGTACTTTTGGATCTGTAAAGTTTTAACAATTTAGCGCAGGTTGTGCTAATAATATACAGTATATTGCTGCTGCCACACACAACAATAGTCCTTAAAAGTTTTTCTACTGAAAAAAAAAATGTTTAACTCCCTACACATTCTTTCCCTTCCTCAGCATAGGTCTCCTGACTAACACTGAACCGAGCACATGTACACAGCACCCGATGATGCGTTCCGCCAGTCATTCACTGTAATGCCAGTAACCAACACGGCTACGGCATTACAGTGAAGGGCATCACTTACCTGCATGTTTATTGGCTGCATTGCGCTCGAGCACATGTGGGACTGTGTCGAGGGGACATCCACTGTGTCTGGAGGAAAGAAGGTTTGTACACAAACATAGAAGAGGATTCTTTACAGTAAGAGCAGTGAGACTATGGAACTCTCTGCCTGAGGAGGTGGTGAAGGTGAGTTCACTAAAAGAGTTCAAGAGGGGTCTGGATGTATTTCTGGAGTGTAATAATAATTGAATGATCCAGGGAGTTATTCTGATTGAAAGTAAATGGTGGTCGCGCTGCCCAGTACACAGGAGTCCGTCCAACCAGAGATATATTGGGTTATCAAGCTTCTCACAATGCAGCCACACAATGAATCCAGGGGTTGGCATCCAAAAACCGCTGTAATGAAATTGTGGCGCACAATAGTGAAGTTCCGACAGGATTGGTTTCCCAAAAGTATTTATTATACTTACAAAATCGTACATGTTAAAAAGGCATAAAACATAATAGTTCCTCGTGTAGCACCCGACCTAGGTTTCGCCAGTCAGCTTCGTCAGGGGCGATAATACCACTCCTTTCAGGTGTGGTATTTAAGGACAATGCTTAAATCACGCCACCTCCTCGAGGTTACAACTTATTCTTTAAAACAATCAATTTTTTTTTGCCATCAATATCTCATCATAACTATTTAATAAAACAACAAAGTCTTCTCATATATAAAATGTATAATAAAATCGCTAAATGTAATCATTCCTCCTTTATATTCTAAACAACCTCCCTTTACATTAATAAAATAATCATATGACTCTTCCTCCGATCACATGACCACCTTCATCTAATAAAATTCTACAACTCCTAGTAGTCTAATCACATGATGCCAAGATATACTCCTCCTTTCATTCATACGATGGTCCTTTGTTCACCCAATCCGATCATATGTCGATTTTCATCCAATTAAATCCTACACTTATCCACCAAATCCAAATATCGCATATTTCCTTCTGTTTCATTAAATCGCATAATTATCGATTTTATCTTCGACAGAACGAATATACAGGAGACAATCCACAAGCCTCACTTATTCAACCAAGCAAGGCTTAAGATCGAAATCGATATTTAGCCCGCTCGGTTTTAGGGTGTCCATTTTATATATCCACTCCACTTCTTTATGATTAATCCCAGATACAGGATCCCCTCCCCCCCCAGGTTTTTTCCATGATGTAGTTTGAAATGGAGCGGGACACTATGATTTTTCAATCCTTTTTTTAATGTTACTAATGTGCTCCTGAATTCGTGTCTTAAGTTTTTGGAGAGTTCTGCCCATGTACTGGAGCCCACATGGGCACTCCAGTAAGTAGACCACCCCCATTTTTTCACATGACATATCACCTTTTATATTCTGTACCACACCCTCTCTAGAAATAGCAGCTTGCACATTTTTCATTTTTTTGTCCTCTCTGGTGTGGTTTCTGCACGCTATACAGAAACCGCACCATGTGAACTGGTTCTTTTCTTTTTTCACTGGTTTAGTGGAAATGAAGCTATGGACCAATGTATCCCGTATATTCGATGCTCTGCGGTAGATAACAGATGGTCGATCAGGAAGATCCTTCCCAATGACCGGATCATTCTTTAACCCCTTAAGGACTCAGCCCTATTTCACCTTAAGGACTTTTAATCTGACAAGAAAATCTGACCAGTGTCACTTTAAGTGCTGATAACTTTAAAACGCTTTTACTTACCCAGGCCGTTCTGAGAATGTTTTTTCGTCACATATTGTACTTCATGACACTGCTAAAATTGGGTAATTTTTTGCATTAAAAAAATACTAAATTTACCAAATATTTGGAAAAATTTGCAAATTTCCAAGTTTCAATTTCTCTACTTCTATAATACATAGTAATACCTCCAAAAATAGTTATTACTTTACATCCCCCAAATGTCTACTTCATGTTTGGATCATTTTGGGAATGATATTTTATTTTTTGGGGATGTTAAAAGGCTTAGAAGTTTAGAAGCAAATCTTGAAATTTTTCAGAAATTTTCAAAAACCCAATTTTCAGGGACCAGTTCAGGTCTGAAGTCACTTTGCAAGGCTTACATAATAGAAACCACCCATTCTAGAAACGACACCCCTCAAGGTATTCAAAACTGATTTTACAAACGTTGTTAACCCTTTAGGTGTTCCACAAGAATTAATGGAAAATAGAGATACAATTTAAAAATGTCACTTTTTTGGCAGATTTTCCATTTTAATAATTTTTTTCCAGTTACAAAGCAAGGGTTAATAGCCAAACCAAACTCAATATTTATGGCCCTGATTCTGTAGTTTACAGAAACACCCCATATGTGGTCGTAAACTACTGTACGGGCACACGGCAGGGCACAGAAGGAAAGGAATGCCATACGGTTTTTGGAAGGCAGATTTTGCTGGACTGTTTTTTCTGACACCATATCTCATTTGAAGCTCCCCTGATGCACCCCTAGAGTAGAAACTCCATAAAAGTGACCCAATCTAAGAAAGTACACCCCTCAAGGTATTCAAAACTGATTTTACAAATGTCGTTAACCCTTTAGGTGTTCCACAAGAATTAATGGAAAATAGAGATACAATTTCAAAATATCAATTTTTGGGCAAATTTTCCATTTTAATCCATTTTTCCCAGTAACAAATCAAGGGTTAACAGCCAAACAAAACTCAATATTTATGGCCCTGATTCTGTAGTTTACAGAAACACCCCATATGTGGTCGTAAACAGCTGTACGGGCACACGGCAGGGCGCAGAAGGAAAGGAATGCCATACGGTCTTTGGAAGGCAGATTTTGCTGGACTGGTTCTTTTGACACCATGTCCCATTTGAAGCCCCCCTGATGCACCCCTAGAGTAGAAACTCCAAAAAAATGGCCCCATTTTAGAAACTATGGGATAGGGTGGCAGTATTGTTGGTACTAGTTTAGGGTACATATAATTTTTGGTTGCTCTATATTACACTTTTTGTGAGGCAAGATAAGAAACAGCTGTTTTGGCACCGTTTTTATTTTTTGTTATTTACAACATTCATCTGACAGGTTAGATCATGTAACATTTTTATAGAGCAGGTTGTCACGGATGCGGCGATACCCAATATGTATACTTTTTTTTTTATTTATGTAAGTTTTACACAATGATTTCTTTTTTGAAGCAAAAAAAATCATGTTTTAGTGTTTCCATAGTCTGAGAGCCATATTTTTTTCAGTTTTTAGGCGATTACCTTGGGTAGGGTATGATTTTTGCGGAATGAGATGACAGTTTTATTGGCACTATTTTGGGTGCGTGTGACTTTTTGATCGCTTGCTATTACACTTTTTGTGATGTAAGGTGACAAAAAATTGTTTATTTAGCACAGTTTTTATTTTAAATTTTTTACGGTGTTCATCTGAGGGGTTAGATCATGTGATATTTTTAAATAGCCGATCGATATGGACGCGGCGATACCTAATATGTATACTTTTTTTTTATTTATGTAAGTTTTACACAATGATTTCAATTTTGAAGCAAAAAAAAAATCATGTTTTAGTGTTTCCATAGTCTGAGAGACATAATTTTTTCTCTTTTTAGGCGATTATCTTGGGTAGGGTATTATTTTTGCAGGATGAGATGATGGTTTTATTGGCACTATTTTGGTGTGTGTGTGACTTTTTGATCGCTTGCTATTACACTTTTTATGATGTAAGGTGACAAAAAATTGTTTATTTAGAACAGTTTTTATTTTTTATTTTTTACGGTGTTCATCTGAGGGGTTAGGTCATGTGATATATTTATAGAGCCGGTCGATACGACCGCGGCAATATCAAATATGCATACTTTTTTTTTATTTATGTAAGTTTTACACAATAACAGCTTTTAAAAAAAAAAAAAAAAAAAATGTTTTAGTTTCTCCATATTCTGAGCCATAGTTTTTTTTTTTGGGCGATTGTCTCAGGTAGGGGCTCATTTTTTGCGGGATGAGGTGACGGTTTGATTGGTACTATTTTGGTAGGCAAACGCCTTTTTGATCGCTTGCTGTTGTGCTTTTTGTGATGTAAAGTGACCAAAAAATTATTTATGTAGCACAGTTTTTATTTTTTATGGTGTTCATATGAGGGGTTAGGTCATGTGATATGTTTATAGAGCCGGTCGATACGGACGCGGCAATACCTAATATGTATATATTTTTTTCCCCCTATTTTTTACCAATTTTTTTAAACTTTATTTGGGGAAAATGACGTTTTTGTTTATTTTTACTTGAAATTTAAATTTTTTGGGGAGGAAAACTTTATTTTTTCAACTTTTTTTTTACTATATTTTTTTGTCCCACTTTGGGACTTGAATTTTTGGGGGTCTAATCCTTTACAATGCATTCCAATACTTCTGTATTGGAATGCATTGGCTGTATGAGTAATACAGTGTGTATTACTCATACCGCTTCCGGCCTGTGAGATCCAGGGGGCTGTATCTCACAGGCTCTTCACCGGAAGGCAGCGCGATGCCTTCCTTAGGCATCGCGCTGCCTTCCATGCTATCAGTTCCCCCCCACAGCCCTATGGGGACCCGATGGCACCGCCGACTACCGCCGCCCGCACAATAAAAAGCCGCAAACCGCAGGTCTGAATTGACCTGCGGTTTGCGGCGATCGCCGACACGGGGGGTTCACGGGACCCCCCCGTGCATTTAGCCGTCGTGCCTGCTCACTGGGCGGCGGTGATCGGAACAACACATGACGTACTGGTACGTCATGGGTCCTTAAGGACTGGGGAAACATGCCGTACAGGTACGTCATTCTTCCCTAAGAGGTTAAAGTATACTCATTTTTATACAACACATTTTTCAAAGGACCCACAAGTGTATTGAACTAGGTAATAAATGCAAACCTAAAATCCGTCGATTCTTTTGTAGTACTTTTTTATTTTTATCCCACATTTCGACTTTCTTTACTTTTTTGAGTTGGTTCCGATCGTAACCTTTTTCCTCGAATCTATTCTAGATAATTTTGCTCTGCTCTCTATAATCATTCAAATCAGTACAGTTTCTCCGAATTCGGATAAACTGCCATTCTGGAATATTATTTTTCCAGGGGGCATGATAACAACTGTCCATGTCTATATAGCCATTCACATCAGTAGGTTTGAAAAAACTCTTGGTTTTCAAGCAATTTCCCTCAATGAAAATGGTCAAATCAAGAAAGTTAATGCTTTCAGCACTAATCTTACTGGTAAATTTGAGATTATAATCATTTTTATTGATGGTGGCAATAAGTTGTTCCAAGCCCTGGCGCTCCCCCTCCCACACGATAAGACAATCATCAATAAATCGCTTCCACAGCAATAATCTGCCTTCTACGTTGACCTGTTTAAGGAGGGGGTCAATGTTTTTTTTCTCCCAGGATGCCATATACAAATTTGTGAAGCTAGGTGCGCATTTCGCCCCCATCGCCGTACCAGTTAAATGAAGATAGTATACATCAAACCAAAAGTAGTTTCTACTCAAACAGAAATGTAAACAATCGAGAATAAAATCAGCCTGCAGCCGTGACATGGACATGTCCCCCCGTAATTCTTCCTCCACTGCTTTTAAACCTTGATCTCTTGGGATCACCGTATACAGCGAACAAACATCTACTGTAGCTAGCCAAATATTATTAACAGGTCCAAAATTGCGTACAATATCCAGGACTGATCCTGTATCCTTTAAAAAATGATATATGTATCACGTACTTTTGTAAAAAGAAATCAACATATTCAGTAATTCTGCTGGTCAATGAATTAATGCCAGACACGATCGGCCTGCCCGGAGTATCTGTAAGTTGTTTATGTATTTTCGGTAATTGGTATATAACAGGGGTTTTCGGGAATTTATTCTTTAAAAATTCGAGTTCTCATTTATTAAGAATACCTTTGTCGAATGCTTTCTGTACTAAAATCTCCATCTCCTTTTTATAATCCGGCATAGTTTTTTTTTAGGATTAAATAGGTAGTTTTATCAGATAATAATCTATACATCTCTTTTTCATATTTACTTCGATCCATTACCACCACTCCCCCTCCCTTATCGGCAGGCTTAATCACAATTTGCGAATTCTTATTAAGGTTATTCAGCGCTTTTTCTTCCTGTGTACAGTTATATTGTCTTGGCTTATCATCGATCTTTTCCAGACCCTTTAACAAACCCTTCTTGAATGCTTCTATACAATCGTTGTCCTTATTGATTGGACAAAACTTGCTCTTCATTCTAAGATCTGTATGTATATTAGGGTCTGCCACTGGAGATATTTTATTATCTGTATTATTACTATTTATTACATATTTAGCCAGATTTAATTTTCTAATAAACTTATAAATGTCAATAAACATCCCAAATTTATTTGGTTTCTCTGTAGGTGTGAATTTTAATCCTTTACCCAAAACACTTTTTCTACATCTGTCAATTGATAAGAGCTAAGGTTATAAATACCATTTAATTCTCCCTACTTTTTTGGGGGTGGGATGGTGATTTTTCTTCTTCTTGCTCTCCTTCCTCGATGAGATTTCTTTTTTTCAAAGGGGTGGCACTCCTTAGGGGGATATTTATCACTCCTTCCTCCTTCTTTGACTCCTTGTCTATCTGTACTCCTTTCGTAGCTTGATGAGGAAAAAAAAATTCGGGCATAGTGATCGATGGAGACCCTTCTGAATTATTCACTGTGTTATTAACTTTGTAATTCCATTTTTCAGATGGCCCACTAAATCCAGGAGGTTCAATTAAATATTCCAATAGTCTCACGACTATAATTCCTGTTTCTGGTCTTGTGAATAAAATATAACTTTTATTTATTTCTTTATTAAACAATATATACCCTAGAAAACATAAGTAAAATGTTAAAAATACATATGGAGGGCTAGGACTTGTGGGTACAGTGTCTCTACTTTGCGGTAGATCAGGGGGGCACTATACTGAAAACCAGGTGCAGGTTATTGTATCTGACCTGTGTTAATACACTTAACGGCCTGTAATGTCATCCGACATCCGGCATACAGTCACCTAAACCGCACTTTATTGGCTAAGCACCTTGTCAAAACTTCTCTGATTAAATGGTGTCCCTCCCTGAAAGATCTCAGGAATAGTGCTACTTGTACGCTCCTAGCTAGACTGTCCCTCAAAGGTTCCGGCGTCTGCTGATCGCCTACCCTAATCCATCTGTAGCCCCTACCATAATTTCTAAAATGTTAAAGACACAGCTCCCCCAACATGTTTCACCGCAGATGCGGCGTCTTCAGGGGAATGGAGCTACTATCAACACGAGTGCTTCCTATCTGAAATCCTTTATAGCCTATCACACTGCACTCTCGTGTCGATTGTGGTCCCTGGGGGCCAATCACATTCATCTCGTCAAGGGGGGGGGGGGGGAGTTGTCTGTGCCTGCGTCCGGTGCTTGGAGACCTTCCGTCACACGATGTTTGTGCGCATGCGTCAATACTTAGCTGTACATACATAGCTGGAAATCAGACTATCTAAGCATGCGCTTGGACTTAGAAAATTTCCCCTCTCCAAGTGCTTCTGGGCATGCGTTAATACTTAGGTTCATTTCCAGCTATGTCAGTAAGGCTCTCTACGCATGTGCTGGAACTCAGAAATTTTCATCTCCAAGTGCTTCTGCACATGCGTTCATACTTAGTTTCTTTTCCAGCTCTATCCATAAGGCTCTCTACGCATGCGCTAGAACTTGGAGTTTGAGGAGTCTTACCCCTCAATATTCTCGTACGTATGCGCTCATACTAAAATTGATTTGCATCTATTTCTCTGAATTCTATGTGCCAGAACCTAAAACCAGGGATCCAAGATGGCATATGTATATCTATATTTCGGGCACTTGTATCGGGGCCCAAGGTCCCTCTTTCCCTTTTTAAAACTATGCATTTGTGCCCGGAATTATATTCAAGTCTGTCAATATTCGGCAAGTTACCGCGCATGCGCTAGCACTTAAAAGAATTCTTGTACTCACCTCGAGCCAGCGTCTCTCCATTGATGAATCTTCTATTACAGAGCGCATGCGTTCACACTTAGAATCTCTCACTTCAGTGTTCTATAACGACACCGCATGTGCAGGGATTTAGAGATTCATTAAAATTCATACTTTATGATCGCATGCGTTCAGACTTAATTTTAAGTCTTTAATTCGACGATTTATATACGTTCAATGGAAAAATACGCATTCATGCGGTCTAGGACCGAATTTCAGATAGCAGGCTTCAGAGCTCCAGAGTTTTATTGTATATACCAATATATAGATATGCCAAACTAATCGTTATCTTTCATTTCCGACGCATATACATCAGCTCGACAATTTTATTTTTTATTTATTATTTATTTTTCCTATTTTTTGGTTCCCCCTCCCTAATATGTGATGGCCTATGCTTTCCTGGACATATTTGTACATCTGACGTTATTAATATTGTAATTTCTTAGCTGTAAGTAGGGAGGAACGACACTATATATAATAGTCAAGAGGTCCTTGGACTCTCTAGATATATTTGTTAATTTTTCGTCTACTTCCCTGGTATCATATAAATGCTGTATATGTAAAACCCTCATTCAAGCCAGTTGGACTCATTGTATTGAGTCTCTGGATCCATCTTGCTTCATTCTGCAGGAGTTTTTTTTTATCAAGACTGCCTCCTCTGGGGCCCATAGTTAATTTTTCTATGCCCCAGAAACGTAGAACTGATTTATTGTTTTCATGTGCATATTTTATATGCCTAGCAATAGGTGTATCTTTTTCAGTTACTATCGAGCTCAAATGGCCCGATATACGGCGTCTCAGTTCCTGTGTGGTTTTACCCACATATAGTCTGGGGCAAGGACATGATGCTATGTATATAACGCCTTGCATTTTACACGTGATCAGTTGTCTGATCTCATGCTCAAATGGTCTCAATATCTGGTCCACATATTGGCTTATACCCTGGGTCAAGTTGTCATTCCCGGACACTATTGGCCTCCCTGGAATAGGTATTTTGTCCTTATGCACCTTGGGTAATGCATAAAAGGTGGAGCTAGTGGGGTCTTTTTTCAGAAGGTACAGGAATTCATCTTTTGTAATTAGATCTCTGGATCTGGCATCAGACAGTAGAGTTTTTAGCTCAAAGGCTTACACTAATGAGCTAAAAACTCTACTGTCTGATGCCAGATCCAGAGATCTAATTACAAAAGATGAATTCCTGTACCTTCTGAAAAAAGACCCCACTATCTCCACCTTTTATGCATTACCCAAGGTGCATAAGGACAAAATACCTATTCCAGGGAGGCAAATAGTGTCCGGGAATGACAACTTGACCCAGGGTATAAGCCAATATGTGGACCAGATATTGAGACCATTTGTCACCACGTTACCATCTTATATTAGGGACACAAAAGATCTCCTTCTAAAAATTAATGAAATGACATTGACACCAAATACCATTCTGGCAAGTTTGGATGTCGAATCCCTATATAGTAACATTAAACACTCACTAGGCCTTAAAACAGTCCACCAATTTCTAAGCACTAAGAGTAGTAATTTTCACCAACACAATCACCTAGTATTATCGATGTTAGAATTTGTTTTGGAGCACATTTTAAACAGGTCAATGGGACCGCTATGGGGACGTCGTGTGCCCCCACTTATGCAAATTTATTTTTAGGGTGGGAAAATGACCGTTTTCACGGAGGGGATGTCGTCATATACCTGTCACATTTTATTTTGGGGCAGGTATATTGACGACATCCTCATCCTTTGGGATGGTGGACAATCACAGTTTAGGGAATTCACTCAAGTCTTAAATGACAACAATATAGGGATAAACATATAGAAGAGGTCCAAATCTCAAGGACCAATTAGTGCACAGATACCTGAAAGAGAAAGAAACAGACAACGTCTCAAATAGAGGGAAATATCAAGGGTCATCACCCTGTGGAGATTTCTCCTTTTGCAAATATATCCCAAGGATAAAAAAAATTCACAAATCCGGCTGATAAAAGGGAGTATGAGATCAGACAACTGATCACGTGTAAAATGCAAGGAATTATATACATAGCATCATGTCCTTGCCCCAGACTATATGTGGGTAAAAACACACAGGATCTGACTGAGACGCCGTATATCGGGCCATTTGAGCTCGATAGAAACTGAAAAAGATACACCTATTGCTAGGCATATAAAATATGCACATGAAAACAATAAATCAGTTCTACGTTTCTGGGGCACAGAAAAATTAACTATGGGCCCCAGAGGAGGCAGTCTTGATAAAAAAAACTCCTGCAGAATGAAGCAAGATGGATCCAGAGACTCAATACAATGAGTCCAAATGGCTTGAATGAGGGTTTTACATATACAGCATTTATATGATACCAGGGAAGTAGACGGAAAATTAACAAATATATCTAGAGAGTCCAAGGACCTCTTGACTATTATATATAGTGTCGTTCCTTCCTACTTACAGCTAAGAAATTACAATATTAATAACGTCAGATATACAAATATGTCCAGGGAAGCATAGACCATCACATATTTGGGAGGGGGAAACAAAAAATAGGAAAAATAAATAAATAAAAAATAAAATTGTCGAGCTGATGTATATGCGTCGGAAATGAAAGATAACGATTAGTTTGGCATATCTATATATTGGTATATACAATAAAACTCTGGAGCTCTGAAGCCTGCTATCTGAAATTCGGTCCTAGACCGCATGAATGCGTATTTTTCCATTGAACGTATATAAATCGTCGAATTAAAGACTTAAAATTAAGTCTGAACGCATGCGATCATAAAGTATGAATTTTAATGAATCTCTAAATCCCTACACATGTGGTGTTGTTATAGAACACTGAAGTGAGAGATTCTAAGTGTGAACGCATGCGCTCTGTAATAGAAGATTCATCATTGGAGAGACGCTGGCTCGAGGTGAGTACAAGAATTCTTTTAAGTGCTAGCGCATGCGCAGTAACTTGCCGAATATTGACAGACTTGAATATAATTCCGGGCACAAATGCATAGTTTTAAAAAGGGAAAGAGGGACCTTGGGCCCGAAATATAGATATACATATGCCATCTTGGATCCCTGGTTTCAGGTTCTGGCACATAGAATTCGGAGAAATACAGGGAGTGCAGAATTATTAGGCAAGTTGTATTTTTGAGGATTCATTTTATTATTGAACAACAACCATGTTCTCAATGAACCCAAAAAACTCATTAATATCAAAGCTGAATATTTTTGGAAGTAGTTGTTAGTTTGTTTTTAGTTTTAGCTATTTTAGGAGGATATCTGTGTGTGCAGGTGACTATTACTGTGCATAATTATTAGGCAACTTAACAAAAAACAAATATATACCCATTTCAATTATTTATTTTTACCAGTGAAACCAATATAACATCTCAACATTCACAAATATACATTTCTGACATTCAAAAACAAAACAAAAACAAATCAGTGACCAATATAGCCACCTTTCTTTGCAAGGACACTCAAAAGCCTGCCATCCATGGATTCTGTCAGTGTTTTGATCTGTTCACCATCAACATTGCGTGCAGCAGCAACCACAGCCTCCCAGACACTGTTCAGAGAGGTGTACTGTTTTCCCTCCTTGTAAATCTCACATTTGATGATGGACCACAGGTTCTCAATGGGGTTCAGATCAGGTGAACAAGGAGGCCATGTCATTAGATTTTCTTCTTTTATACCCTTTCTTGCCAGCCACGCTGTGGAGTACTTGGACGCGTGTGATGGAGCATTGTCCTGCATGAAAATCATGTTTTTCTTGAAGGATGCAGACTTCTTCCTGTACCACTGCTTGAAGAAGGTGTCTTCCAGAAACTGGCAGTAGGACTGGGAGTTGAGCTTGACTCCATCCTCAACCCGAAAAGGCCCCACAAGCTCATCTTTGATGATACCAGCCCAAACCAGTACTCCACCTCCACCTTGCTGGCGTCTGAGTCGGACTGGAGCTCTCTGCCCTTTACCAATCCAGCCACGGGCCCATCCATCTGGCCCATCAAGACTCACTCTCATTTCATCAGTCCATAAAACCTTAGAAAAATCAGTCTTGAGATATTTCTTGGCCCAGTCTTGACGTTTCAGCTTGTGTGTCTTGTTCAGTGGTGGTCGTCTTTCAGCCTTTCTTACCTTGGCCATGTCTCTGAGTATTGCACACCTTGTGCTTTTGGGCACTCCAGTGATGTTGCAGCTCTGAAATATGGCCAAACTGGTGGCAAGTGGCATCTTGGCAGCTGCACGCTTGACTTTTCTCAGTTCATGGGCAGTTATTTTGCGCCTTGGTTTTTCCACACGCTTCTTGCAACCCTGTTGACTATTTTGAATGAAACGCTTGATTGTTCGATGATCACGCCTCAGAAGCTTTGCAATTTTAAGAGTGCTGCATCCCTCTGCAAGATATCTCACTATTTTTGACTTTTCTGAGCCTGTCAAGTCCTTCTTTTGACCCATTTTGCCAAAGGAAAGGAAGTTGCCTAATAATTATGCACACCTAATATAGGGTGTTGATGTCATTAGACCACACCCCTTCTCATTACAGAGATGCAAATCACCTAATATGCTTAATTGGTAGTAGGCTTTCGAGCCTATACAGCTTGGAGTAAGACAACATGCATAAAGAGGATGATGTGGTCAAAATACTCATTTGCCTAATAATTCTGCACTTCCTGTAGATGCAAATCAATTTTAGTATGAGCGCATACGTACGAGAATATTGAGGGGTAAGACTCCTCAAACTCCAAGTTCTAGCGCATGCGTAGAGAGCCTTATGGATAGAACTGGAAAAGAAACTAAGTATGAACGCATGCGCAGAAGCACTTGGAGATGAAAATTTCTGAGTTCCAGCACATGCGTAGAGAGCCTTACTGACATAGCTGGAAATGAACCTAAGTATTAACGCATGGAGACGGGAGTCCAAGAGCCAGCATAGATAGCTGTACATACATAGCTGGAAATCAGACTAAGTATTGACGCATGCGCACAAACATCATGTGACGGAAGATCTCCAAGCACCGGACGCAGGCACAGACAACTCGACACGAGAGTGCAGTGTGATAGGCGATCTAGAAGGTGAGACCCACCCCTATGCTATAAAGGATTTCAGATAGGAAGCACTCGTGTTGATAGTAGCTCCATTCCCCTGAAGACGCCGCATCTGGGGTGAAACATGTTGGGGGAGCTGTGTCTTTAACATTTTAGAAATTATGGTAGGGCTAAAGATGGATTAGGGAAGGCGATCTGCAGACACCGGAACCTTTGAGGGACAGTCTAGCTAGGAGCGTACAAGTAGCACTATTCCTGAGATCTTTCAGGGACGGACACCATTTAATCAGAGAAGTTTTGACAAGGTGCTTAGCCAATAAAGTGCGGTTTAGGTGACTGTATGCCGGATGTCGGATGACATTACAGGCCGTTAAGTGTATTAACACAGGTCAGATACAATAACCTGCACCTGGTTTTCATTATAGTGCCCCCTTGATCTACCGCAAAGTAGAGACACTGTACCCACAAGTCCTAGCCCTCCATATGTATTTTTAACATTTTACTTATGTTTTCTAGGGTATATATTGTTTAATAAAGAAATAAATAAAAGTTATATTTTATTCACAAGACCAGAAACAGGAATTATAGTCGTGAGACTATTGGAATATTTAACTTTGTAATTTCCGCGATTGGTATTTCTATAAAAAAGTTGGTAGGGTGGTTTATAATAGGGTCTATACATATGTTGTTGTCCTGGAGATCCCCTATACTGATGGTAATTATTGGAATGATTTTGATTATTATAAAATTGTGGTGTACAGTATATTCACCTGACTGCTGGTTATATTGCTGATTATAACTATATCTTCCTTTATTTTCGTCACTTTTTTGTTTGCCACTTACATTTACATTGTGATTTCCATTATTAGGTAATGCTGCATCGTGCTTGTCAACCCCTATTTTCTCCTGGACATTTACCTCCTCATTCTTATTTCTCCATTTACAGTCAGGTCCATAAATATTGGGACATCGACACAATTCAAAATTTTTTGGCTCAATACACCACCACAATGGATTTGAAATGAAACAAACGAGATGTGCTTTAACTGCAGACTGTCAGCTTTAATTTGAGGGTATTTACATCCAAATCAGGTGAACGGTGCAGGAATTTCAACAGTTTGCATATGTGCCTCCCACTTAAGGAACCAAAAGTAATGGGACAGAATAATAATCATAAATCAAACTTTCACTTTTTAATACTTGGTTGCAAATCCTTTGCAGTCAATTGCAGCCTGAAGTCTGGAACGCATAGACATCACCAGATGCTGGGTTTCATCCCTGGTTATGCTCTGCCAGGCCTTTACTGCAACTGTCTTCAGTTCCTGCATGTTCTTGGGGCATTTTCCCTTCAGTTTTGTCTTCAGTAAGTGAAATGCATGCTCAATCGGATTCAGGTCAGGTGATTGACTTGGCCATTGCATAACTTTCCACTTCTTTCCCTTAAAAAACTCTTTGGTTGCTTTTGCAGTATGCTTTGGGTCATTGTCCATCTGCACTGTAAAGCGCCGTCCAATGAGTTCTGAAGCATTTGGCTGAATATGAGCAGATAATATTGCCCGAAACACTTCAGAATTCATCCTGCTGCTTTTGTCAGCAGTCACATCATCAATAAATACAAGAGAAGCAGTTCCATTGGCAGCCATACATGCCCATGCCATGACACTACCACCACCATGCTTCAGTGATGAGGTGGTATGCTTACGATCATGAGCATTTTTTTTTCCTTCTTTATACTCTTCTCTTCCCATCACTCTGGTACAAGTTGATCTTGGTCTCATGTGTCCATGGGATGTTGTTCCAGAACTGTGAAGGCTTTTTTAGATGTCGTTTGGCAAACTCTAATCTGGCCTTCCTGTTTTTGAGGCTCACCAATGGTTTACATATTGTGGTGAACCCTCTGTATTCATTCTGGTGAAGTCTTATCTTGATTGTTGACTTTGACACACATACACCTACCTCCAGGAGAGTGTTCTTGATCTGGCCAACTGTTGTGAAGAGTGTTTTCTTCACCAGGGAAAGAATTCTTCAGTCATCCACTACAGTTGTTTTCCATGGTCTTCCGGGTCTTTGGTGTTGCTGAGCTCACCGGTGCGTTCTTCTTTTTAAGAATGTTCCAAACAGTTGTTTCGGCCACGCCTAATGTTTTTGCTATCTCTCTGATGGGTTTGTTGTGTTTTTTCAGCCTAATGATGGCATACTTCACCGATAGTGACAGCTCTTTGGATCTCATCTTGAGAGTTGACAGCAACAGATTCCAAATGCAAATAGCACACTTGAAATGAACTCTGGACCTTTTATCTGCTCATTGTAATTGGGATAATGAGGGAATATCACACGCCTGCCCATGGAACAGCTGAGAAGCCAATTGTCCCATTACTTTTGGTTCCTTAACAAGTGGGAGGCACATATGCAAACTGTTGTAATTCCTACACCGTTCACCTGATTTGGATGTAAATACCCTGAAATTAAAGCGGAAAGTCTGCAGTTAAAGGACATCTTGTTCGATTTAATTTCAAATCCATTGTGGTGGTGTATAGAGCCAAAAATGTTAGAATTGTGTCGATGTCCCAATATTTATGGACTTGACTGTATATACTCTTTTATATTTATAACCCTCACTTACCGTCAAATATTTTTTGTGTTTTTTAGCCTTTAGCTCTACTTTCAATACAATCTCTTGATGTTTTTTGGATAACTCACCATATTGTTTTTTATCCTTATGTGGTTCTAATATTAATTTAAATTTATCCACCTGTTCATTTAGTATTCTTAATTTCTCTTTTCTTTTCTCTATAATAAACATCAATGCTAATTGGCGGGGGGGGATCCTGTATCTGGGATTAATCATAAAGAAGTGGAGTGGATATATAAAATGGACACCTTGAAACCGAGCGGGCTAAATATCGATTTCGATCTTAAGCCTTGCTTGGTTGAATAAGTGAGGCTTGTGGACTGTCTCCTGTATATTCGTTCTGTCGAAGATAAAATCGATAATTATGCGATTTAATGAAACAGAATGAAATATGCAATATTTGGATTAGGTGGATAAGTGTAGGATTTAATTGGATGAAAATCGACATATGATCGGATTGGGTGAACAAAGGACCATCGTATGAATGAAAGGAGGAGTGTATCTTGGCATCATGTGATTAGACTACTAGGAGTTGTAGAATTTTATTGGATGAAGGTGGTCATGTGATCGGAGGAAGAGTCATATGATTATTTTATTAATGGAAAGGGAGGTTGTTTAGAATGAAAAGGAGGAATGATTAAATTTTGCGATTTTATTATACATTTTATATATGAGAAGACTTTGTTGTTTTATCGAATAGTGATGAATGATGAGATATTGCTGGTAAAAAAAAAAGTGATTGTTTTAAAGAATAAGTTGTAACCTCGAGGAGGGGGCGTGCTTTAAGCATTGTTATTAAATACCACACCTGAAGGGAGCTGAATGTTCACATGAGCTGAATGTTCACATGTGTTAAATTCCTCAGAGATCCATACCTCATTCATTTTTAGAAATGTCAGGTAGTCAACACTGTCGTGAGCTAGGCGAGGAGCAGGAGCAGGAAGATGAGGAAGTTGCAATGCTGGATGAATTCCCAGGGGAGGCTACTCCATCTGAGACAAGTCAACAACAGGAGTCTGAAGAGGAGTTAGAGGAGGATGGTGTCGGGGAGGAGGAGGATCAAGAAGAGCATGCTTTAAACCTTTCTGGGATCCCTTGTGTTGTCCGTGGATGGGGGGAGGAGAACGAGGACGACATTATCCTGGATGATGAGCAGGAGCCAGGCCACTACAACGCTTCCAGTTTAGTGCAAATGGGGGCCTTCATGCTCCAGTCTTTTAAGAGGGACCCCTGTATAAAAAGCATAAAGAGCAAGGACCAGTACTGGGTGGCAACGTATTTAGACCCCCGTTACAAACAAAAAATGGCGGAAATATTACCACCATCACAGAGGGTTGTCAGAATGCAGCACTTCCAGGCCTTGCTTAGAGAAATGCTGCATTCTGCTTTTTTCGGCGCTGGCAGAGGAGTTTCCACTCACAGAGAAACAGTTGTGGGTACCAATACAACAGCGACTGCAAGAAGAGGGCGGTTTGAAGATGTGTTGGTCACTTCTGATATGAGAACATTCTTTCAGCCACCCATCGACAGCTGTCCTCCGGATCCAGCCTCAGGGAACGCCTAGACCGGCAGGTGTCCGACTACAACGGTTTAACGGCCGATTTGGACACTCTGAGAAGTGATGAACCCCTGGACTACTGGGTGGGCAGGCTTGACCTCTGGCAAGAACTTGCACAATTTGCAATGGAACTGTTGGCTTGCCCCTCATGAAGTGTCCTGTCCGAAAGGACATTCAGCACAGCTGGGGAGATCGTGACCGATAAGCGGACTCGCCTAGCTCACGACAGTGTTGACTACCTCACATTTCTAAAAAGGAATGAGGTATGGATCTCTGAGGAATTCAACACATGTAAACAGTAGACCATGTTTGTTTAAAATTCCTCATGACAGCCCATATCCACCACCACCCATAACAATTTATGGTCCCTGTCTTCAGTAAATACAGCGGCATAAAATGCCTTTTATGTACATTGAATGCCTAATTTTTGGGGCCTGTAATGGCCGACACTTATGTATCCTGTGAATGCCTAATGTACCACCAGCAACAGAATAAAAAATTATTTGCTGTCAGGGGAACGCCTGTCGGCAAATTTTTAAGGCCTGAAATGGCTGACACTTACTTCTGTATCCTGTGAATGCCAAATGTACCACCAGCAACAGAATACAAAAGTTATTTGCTGTCAGGGGAACGCCTGTCGGCTAATTTTTGGGGCCTGTAATAGCCGACACTTACTTATGTATCCTTTGAATGCCTAAGAATACAACGTTATTTGCTGTCAGGGGAACGCCTGTCGGCTAATTTTTGAGGCCTGTATTGGCCGACACTTACTTATGTATCCTGTGAATAAATTAACCCCACCAGAGCGTTTAGCTTGGGGGAGGCATGGGGGCAATGACACCTTAAGTAGTTTTAGGTCAGGGGTTTTGAATGGTGTTCTCTTTCCCTTCCCTGTCTCTCTTTCCCGCCTTTTTTCTATTACAGGTAAAATTACCTAAGGGAGCCCTTTACCTGCAATCAAGCTGATTCCGGTTTTTCTGCGGAGTTAAGAGTGCAGCTCATTGGTTGCTGCCTGTTGCTGGGGGAGATTTAGAGGTCCCTGATTTGCTGCTGCCCTGGCGGCGGGAATCTGTACCCCTTTATATTTGCAGGTGCGTTGGCTCAGAAGTGCCTGAAGACTTGAGCAGCGAGGGACATGGAAGAACTCTTGCAGCAGCTGATGAAGAGAGCGGGGTCTGCCGGAGGAGAAGCCTGGCTGAGGAGCGGCTTGGAGATGCCGGCGCCGCTTCTATAAAGATTACCACAGAGGACATCGCCGCCGAGTTCGTCTGGACCGCCGTTGAGTACTCCGCCGCTACCGCCGCCGCCGCTGGAGCTGCCGCCGCCTGTGGAAAAAGAAAGAAGTCCGGTGTCAGCAGGTGGAAGCAAGCCAGAGCAGAGTACGACAAGAGAAGACTTCAGACGTTTCCGGGAGGAGGAGTCAGCAGCGCTACCTAGCAAAAGAGCTAGAAAAGCAAGGAGCGCTTATGCTCCTTCCTCGGGGGCAGGGCTCCTGCGTAGCGACAGTCAAGGAGGAGCGGCATCACAGAGAGGTCGGTGGTCCTCCAGGAGCAGTGAGACTGGAGGACAGAGTGGCAGGGCAGTATATTCAGCAGGAGCTCTCACTGGCAGGGAGCGTCATCAAGATGCTGCCGGTGAGGAGCTTCAGCATCAGGAGCTGCATTTTCAAGGCTTACAGATGAATTTACAGGGGCTGCCTGTTGAGAGGCTCCCACCTCTGCTCGTTGAGCCATCTCCGGGCCCCCTGGGAAGACTACCACACCTGTCATCTTCAGGAGGGACAGCCAGTGGGTGAGAACATCAATGTTGTCCCTTTGTCTGAGTCTTCTGTGTTAGCTAGTCTGGTTAAGCTGCTAGCTGAGTTTTCTAGCAGGCAAGGGGTTAATGCTGTTTCAGATGTCTGGAGCAATGGTCAAAGTACGGCAGTCAATCCGCCTAGTGTCAGTAATGTTACTCCTGTGGTGGAGAGAGGTGCAGAGGTAAAAGAGACTTGTTTGAAGGAGGCTTTAGTGTGTGAAGTGTTATCCTCTTAGTACTACCGTGATGGAGCGCATTTGGCGGATGGAGTACGTTGAATTAAAGGCGTTATTACCGTCCGCCAAAGATAGTGCGCTTAAAAAGGATGATAAAATAGAGGATGAGAAGAAACGCTTTCCCCCTAGATAGTTTAACAATTGGCTCCAGGCCTTTTGTGTTTTTGCAGCGTTTTTGGGGGAGAAGCATTCTGAGAGGTGTTCGGAACTTTTCCAGCATTTAGATATTGTCATTGAGGCTTACAGGAATTTTGGCGGGATGGCTTGGTTTCAGTATGACGAGACGTTCCGCCAAACGTTAGCTGTTCATCCATCCCTTAAATGGGGTGTGAAAGACATTGGGCTCTGGGTAAATTTAATGTTGCCTCAGAAAGCTATGCCGGTGTAGTCGCCGGCTTCTTCTCAGACAGTTATGAGAAAAGGCGTTTGCTTTGCTTATAATGAGGCTACCTGTAAATGGTTGAATAACTGCCGTTTTAAACATGAGTGTTCGTTTTGTGGGGGTACCCATCCCAAGTCCCGTTGTTTTAAAAGGAATTCCCAGTCAGGCCAGCAGTAGAGATGTCGCGAACATAAAATGTTTGCGAACGGGCGAACCGCCATAGACTTCAATAGGCAGGCAAATTTTAAAACCCACAGAGACTCTTTCTGGCCACAATAGTGATGGAAAAGTTGTTTCAAGGGGACTAACACCTGGACTGTGGCATGCCGGAGGGGGATCCATGGCAAAACTCCCATGGAAAATTACGTAGTTGACGCAGAGTCGGGTTTTAATCCATAAAGGGCATAAATCACCTAACATTCCTAAATTGTTTGGAATAACGTGCTTTAATTCATCCAGTGTGTGTATACGATCAGGTATGATGCTGTATCGATCAGGTAGTGTAAGGGTTACGCCCGCTTCACAGTGAAAGACCAAACTGACAGACCAAACTCCCCGTTTAACGCACCGCAAACAACCGCAAACAGTCCATTTGCACAACCGCAAATTCCCCATTTGCACAAGGTTGGATGCCAAGCTAGCCATGTCCCGTTCCTTGTCCTCACTGATGTCATTGAAGGTTTCTTCCTCCACCCAGCCACGTACAACACCAAGGGTCCCCGAAAGGTGACAACAAGCCCCCTGGGATGCCTGCTGTGGTTGGTCTTCCACCTCCTCAAAGCCACCTTCCTCCTCTGATTCCTCTTCTTAAGACTCCTCTCTCTGCGTTGCCGCAGGTCCAGCAATCGACAACAAGGCTGTTTCTCGTGGTGATGGTGACCACAACTCTTTCTCTTCATGCTCATCTATGGCCTGATCAGCACTCTTCGCAGGGCGCGCTCCAGAAAAAACGCATATGGGATGAGGTCGATGATGTTGCCTTGGGTTTGACTGACCAGGTTTGTCACCTCCGCAAAAGAACGCATGAGCCCACAGCCCATGTGCATGAGCGTTCAGTAACGCGGCCAAAAAATACCCAGCTCCGCAGAGGCTGTCCTAGCACCCCGCTGTAGAAGCGGCTGGAAAAATGTATGTTTTCCAGGCAGAAAGTGCACTAAAACATTGCGGCTTGAACCCTAGTTGGTGGCGGAGAAGTCACGCAAGTCATCCGGCATGCAGAGATTAAATACAGCAGCGTGTGGACCATTATTAGCTCAAGGCATTTCATCAGGCCTTTTTTTGTGTCAAATGCATCCCCCACTGTCAGTCCCTTCGGGATCCTTGCCTCATTCATCTTAATAAAGGTGAGGTAATCTAGACTTTTTTGACCTAGGCGACTTCTCTTCTCAGTGACAATACCTGCTGCTGTGCTGAAGGTCCTTTCTGACAGGACACTTGAAGCGGGGCAGGCCAGAAGTTCTATTGCAAATTGGGATAGCTCAGGCCACAGGTCAAGCCTGCACACCCAGTAGTCAAGGGGTTCATCGCTCCTCAGAGTGTCGATATCTGCAGTTAAGGCGAGGTAGTCTTCTACCTGTCGGTCGAGTCGTTCTCTGAGGGTGGACCCCGAAGGGCTGTGACTGATGCGTAGGACTTAAAAAGCTCTGCATGTCCTCCATCAACAACACGTCTGTAAAGCGTCCTGTCCTTGCCGGCGTGGTCGTGGTAGGAGGAGGATTACTTTCACCTCTTCCCCTGTTAGATTCCCGTTGTGCTGTGACATCACCCTTATACGCTGTGTAAAGCATACTTTTTAACTTGTTTTGGAACTGCTGCATCCTTTCCGACTTCCGGTAATTCAGTAACATTTCAGGCACTTTCTGCTTATACCGGGGGTCTAGTAGCGCGGCCACCCAGTACAGGTCGTTCTCCTTCAGCCTTTTTATACGAGGGTCCCTCAACAGGCATGACAGCATGAAAGACCCCATTTGCACAAGGTTGGATGCCGAGCTACTCATGTCACGTTCCTCATCCTCACTGATCTCATTGAAGGTCTGTTCTTCTCCCCAGCCACGTACAACACCACGGGAACCAGATAGGTGACAACGAGAACCCTGGGAAGCCTGCTGTGGTTGGTCTTCCTGCTCCTCAAAGCCACATTCCTCCTCTGACTCCTCTGACAGCGTTGCCGCAGGTCCAGCAAGCGATGATGATAAGGCTGTTTCTGGTGGGGATGGTGACCACAACTCTTCCTCTTCCTCTTCACGCTCATCTACACCCTGATCCAGCACTCTTCGCAGGGCACGCTCCAGGAAGAAAACAAATGGGATGATGTCGCTGATGGTGCCTTCGGTGCGACTGACTAGGTTTGTCACCTCCTCAAAAGGACGCATGAGCCTACAGGCATTGTGCATGAGCGTCCAGTAATGTGGCAAAAAAATACCCAGCTCTGCAGAGGCTGTCCTAGCACCACGGTCATACAAATACTCGTTGACGGCTTTTTCTTGTTGGAGCAGGCGGTCGAACATTAGGAGTGATGAATTCCAACGTGTCGGGCTGTCGCAAATCAAGGCAGTGGGCACAGTACAGTCAGTGGGCCTGACACACACTGGCAGGCAACTGCAATTATATTACAGCGAAAAAATTAAATGACTTTTATCTGCAAGGTACTGTGCCACCCGATATGAGTGGTGGGCACTGGCAGTGGGCACAGTACAGTCAGTGGGCCTGACACACACTGGAAGGCAACTGCAAATATATAACAGAGAAAAAATTATATGACTTTATTTATCTGCAAGGTACTGTGCCACCCGATATGAGTGGTGAGCACTGGTAGTGGGCACAGTACAGTCAGTGGGCCTGACACACACTGGCAGGCAACTGCAATTATATTAAAGGGTAAAAATTAAATGACTTTTTTATCTGCAAGGTACTGTGCCACCGATATGAGTGGTGGGCACAGTACAGTCTGTGGGCCTGACACTCCCTGGCAAGCAACTGCAATTATATTACAGTGGAAAATTTGTTTTACTGTTTTAAATGCAAGCTACTGTGACACCAGATATGAGTAGTGGGCACAGTACACACTAGCAGTGAGTCCTAGTGTCTTTTCCTTTCCTTCTTGTTGTCCTTTGGTGTTCTCCCCTACAACATCCGTGACAGAGAGGTGTTCTTTTCATGAAATTCTGTGCGTATTTTTCTCCAAACATACCTTTGCTCATTGGTAAAGATGACTTAGTCACTGACAATAAGGAAAAGGCAGAGTTACTAAATGGATTTTTTAGATACAGTACAGACCAAAAGTTTGGACACATCTTCTCATTCAAAGAGTTTTCTTTATTTTCATGACTATGAAGGCATCAAAACTATGAATTAACACATGTGGAATTATATACATAACAAACAAGTGTGAAACAACAGAAAATATGTCATATTCTAGGTTCTTCAAAGTAGCCACCTTTTGCTTTGATTACTGCTTTGCACACTCTTGGCATTCTCTTGATGAGCTTCAAGAGGTAGTCACCTGAAATGGTCTTCCAACAGTCTTGAAGGAGTTCCCAGAGATTCTTAGCACTTGTTGGAACTTTTGCCTTCACTCTGCGGTCCAGCTCACCCCAAACCATCTCGATTGGGTTCCGGTCCGGTGACTGTGGAGGCCAGGTCATCTGGCGCAGCACCCCATCACTCTCCCTCATGTTCAAATAGCCCTTACTTTCAAAGTTTTCCCAATTTTTCGGCTGACTGACTGACCTTCATTTCTTAAAGTAATGATGGCCACTCGTTTTTCTTTACTTAGAATTTGTTTTATGGCAATAAAAAAACAGCTAACAGTCTATTCAGTAGGACTATCAGCTGTGTATCCACCTGACTTCTCCTTAATGCAACTGATGGTCCCAACCCCATTTATAAGGCAAGAAATCCCACTTATTAAACCTGACAGGGCACACCTGTGAAGTGAAAACCATTTCAGGGGACTTCCTCTTGAAGCTCATCAAGAGAATGCCAAGAGTGTGCAAAGCAGTAATCAAAGCAAAAGGTGGCTACTTTGAAGAACCTAGAATATGACATATTTTCTGTTGTTTCACACTTGTTTGTTATGTATAGAATTCCACATGTGTTAATTCATAGTTTTGATGCCTTCAGTGTGAATCTACAATTTTTATAGTCATGAAAATAAAGAAAACTCTTTGAATGAGAAGGTGTGTCCAAACTTTTGTTCTGTACTGTATGTACAGTGCTGCCCATAATTATTCATACCCCTGGCAAATTTTGACTTAAAGTTACTTTTATTCAACCAGCAAGTAATTTTTGGACGGGAAATGACATAGGTGTCTCCCAAAAGATAATAAGATGATGTACAAGAGGCATTATTGTGGAAAAAAAACATTTCTCTGCTTTTATTTACATTTGAGCAAAAAGTGTCCAGTCCAAAATTATTCATACCCTTCTCAATAATCAATAGAAAAGCCTTTATTGGCTATTACAGCAATCAAACGCTTCCTATAATTGCAGACCAGCTTTTTGCATGTCTCCACGGGTATTTTTGCCCATTCATCTTTAGCAATGAGCTGCAAATCTTTCAGGTTGGAGGGTCTTCTTGCTATCACCCTGATCTTTAGCTCCCTCCACAGATTCTCAATTGGATTCAAGTCTGGACTCTGGATGGGCCACTCCAAAACGTTAATGTTGTTGCCTGCTAACCATTTCTTCACCACTTTTGCTGTGTGTTTTGTGTCATTGTCATGCTGAAATGTCCACTGGTGCCCAAGGCCAAGTTTCTCTGCGGACTGCCTGATGTTGTCGTTGAGAATCCTTATGTATTGCTCTTTTTTCATGGTGCCGTTTACTGTGATTAGGTTCCCTGGTCCATTCGCTGAAAAACACCCCCAAAGCATTAGGTTCCCACCACCATGTTTGACAGTGGGGATGGTGTTCTTTGGGTTGAAGGCTTCTTTTTTACGCCAAATGAAGGAAACATCATTGTGACCAAACAATTCAATTTTTGTTTCATCTGACCATAACACAGAAGACCAGAAGTATTCTTCTTTGTCCAGATGAGCTTTTGCAAAGGCCAAGCAAGCTTTTGTGTGCCTTATCTGGAGATGTGGCGTCCTCCTTGGTCTGCATTCGTAGAACCCAGCAGCGTGCAGTGTCTGTTGGATTGTCTGCCTTGAGACATTGCCACCAGCAGAGACCAGATTCACCAGAATGGCCTTGGTGGTGATCCTTGGATTCTTTTTCACCTCTCTAACTATCCTCCTGGCCAGCACAGGTGTCACTTTTGGCTTCCGACCACGTCCTCTGAGATTTTCCACAGTGCGGAATATCTTGTATTTTTTGCTCAAATGTAAATAAAAGCTGAGAAATTGCTGGTTGAATAAAAGTAACTTTAAGTCAAAATTTGCCAAGGGTATGAATAATTATGCGCAGCACTGTATATACAAAAGAAGAGAAAGGAGCTGATATCTGTGGTGCTGGGGCTGTTGGTACATCCAGTAATATACTCAATTGGCTAACTTTAGATATGGTCCAAGCTAAGTTAAATAAGGTAAATGTGAACAAGGCTCCGGGTCCAGATGGATTAGACCCAAGACTTCTTAAAGAGTTCAGTTCAATCATTGATGTGCCCCTTTTTATAATTTTTAAAGTTTCTCTGGGTACTGGTACAGTGCCAAGTGATTGGCGCAAGGCAAATGTGGTGCCCATATTCAAAAAAGGATCATCCATAGGTAATTATAGACCAGTTAGTTTAACTTCTGTTGTGGGAAAAATGGTTGGAGTCTTAAGGGACTGTATACAGGAGTATGTGACTGTAAATAATATTCTAAGTGATAACCCACATGGGTTTACCAAGGACAGAAAATGTCAGACTAACCTGATTTGTTTTTATGAGGAGGTGAGTAAAAGCCTGGACAGAGTGGCAGCTGTGGATGTAGTGTTTCTTCATTTTGCAAAGGCTTTTGATACTGTCCCCCATAGACGTTTAATAGGTAAAGTAAGGTCTATAGGCTTGGAAAGTGTAGTTTGCAATTGGATTGAAAACTGGTTGAAGGACCGTGTCCAGAGAGTTGTGGTCAATGATTTCTATTCAGAATGGTCCCGGGTTATAAGTGGTGTACCCCAAGGTTCAGTGCTGGGTCCTCTATTATTTGATTTATTTATTAATGATATCGAAGACAGGATTAATAGCACCATTTCTATTTTTGCGGATGACACTAAGCTGTCTAGTACTGTGCAGTCTATGGAAGATGTCCATAAAATACAGGCTGACTTGAACACTCTGAGTGATTGGGCATCAACTTGGAAAATGAGGTTCAATGTGGATAAATGTAAAGTAATGCATCTTGGTAGTAATAATCTCTGTGCATTATATGTCCTAGGGGATGTAACACTGGGAGAGTCACTTATAGAGAAGGATTTGGGTGTCCTTGTAGATGGTAGATTAAATAACAGCATACAATATCAATCAGCTGCTTCTAAGGCCACCAGGATAATTAAATTAATTAAATTTATTTAGTCTTGAAAAGAGACATCTAAGGGGGGACATGATTAACCTATACAAATATATAAATGGGCCATACAAAAAATACGGTGTAAAACTGTTCCATGTCAAATGCCCTCAAAAGACAAGGGGCACTACCTTGGACTGGAGAAGAAAAAGTTCAGTCTCCAGAAGCAACAAAACTTCTTTACTATATAAACCTACAATGTTAATCAACAAACAAAAAATGCCCAAAATAATCAAAAAATATAATTCATTTTATTTTAATAAACATATCATAATATACATAAAAATAAAGATAACAGTGAAGAGAACCAGCAGAAAGGCAAATGCCGCAATCCACTGGCCTATACCGCTGTCACCCACCAAAAGATGTAAAGCATGTCAGGTATACAGATGATAGATTATATATATATATATATATATATATATATATATATATATATATATATATATATATAGATAATCCAATAAAAAGCAACACTAATGTTGCTGCTATAACTCAGTATAAAACATACAATCATCACCTAAATATGTACTCACCTAAAGAATTATTAGGAACACCTGTTCTATTTCTCATTAATGCAATTATCTAGTCAACCAATCACATGGCAGTTGCTTCAATGCATTTAGGGTGGTGGTCCTGGTCAAGACAATCTCCTGAACTCCAAACTGAATGTCAGAATGGGAAAGAAAGGTGATTTAAGCAATTTTGAGCGTGGCATGGTTGTTGGTGCAAGACGGGCCGGTCTGAGTATTTCACAATCTGCTCAGTTACTGGGATTTTCACGCACAACCATTTCTAGGGTTTACAAAGAATGGTGTGAAAAGGGAAAAACATCCAGTATGCGGCAGTCCTGTGGGCAAAAATACCTTGTGGATGCTAGAGGTCAGAGGAGAATGGGCCGACTGATTCAAGCTGATAGAAGAGCAACGTTGACTGAAATAGCCACTCTTTACAACCGAGGTATGCAGCAAAGCATTTGTGAAGCCACAACACGCACAACCTTGAGGCGGATGGGCTACAACTGCATAAGACCCCACCGGGTACCACTCATCTCCACTACAAATAGGAAAAAGAGGCTACAATTTGCACGAGCTCACCAAAATTGGACTGTTGAAGACTGGAAAAATGTTGCCTGGTCTGATGAGTCTCGATTTCTGTTGAGACATTCAAATGGTAGAGTCCGAATTTGGCGTAAACAGAATGAGAACATGTATCCATCCTCTGATGGCTACTTCCAGCAGGATAATGCACCATGTCACAAAGCTCGAATCATTTCAAATTGGTTTCTTGAACATGACAATGAGTTCACTGTACTAAAATGGCCCCCACAGTCACAAGATCTCAACCCAATAGAGCATCTTTGGGATGTGGTGGAATGGGAGCTTCGTGCCCTGGATGTGCATCCCTCAAATCTCCATCAACTGCAAGATGCTATCCTATCAATATGGGCCAACATTTCTAAAGAATGCTATCAGCACCTTGTTGAATCAATGCCACGTAGAATTAAGGCAGTTCTGAAGGCAAAAGGGGGTCCAACACCGTATTAGTATGGTGTTCCTAATAATTCTTTAGGTGAGTGTATATGTATATATATATATATATATATATATATATAAATGCCACGGCACTTCTTCCAGAAAATGTGTTTATTCACCAAAAAGCAACGTTTCAGTCCACAAAATGGGACCTTTCTCAAGCACTGACAAAAGAGAATGGTGCCAAGTAGAAATATAAATACAAACTTAAGTGATTATTCAATAATATGTTAATTAAATGAATAAAGAAATAAGAGGTTCAATAAATTTATGAAAAAAAAAGATAAATAAACGAATCGATAGAAAAATAGAACAATAAATTAATCGATAAATAAATACATAAATAAATTCATCGATAGAGAAATAAATTAATAAATTCATCGATAGAGAAATAGATAAATGAATTGCCAAATAAATACATAAATAAATTAGTCGATAGAGAAATATATAAATAAATTCATCAATAAATATTATTGACAGCGCAGTCCAGTGCACATCTTGTCTTATGTATGCAGTCCTGGAACATCCGTTTGAAGGTGCATATATTTGTTCAAAATGTGAGCAAATTGCCCGTTTGGAATCGCACATCGAGCAACTAAACGGGCGATTTTCAACACTGAGAGGCATTGAAAATTTGGAAAATAATTTGCTACTCACTGAGCAAGCACTCTTTGGAGTAGATGTGGGGGAGGGTGGTAGCGAGGAGGCTGGGGAAAGTGAGGTAGCTAGCTGGGTAACAGTTAGAAAGCAGGGTAGAGGGAAGAATGCCAGGGAGGCTAGCCGTGATCTGACACACCCCAACAAGTTTGCAAGGTTGGCAGAAGAGGGGGATGTCAATTCAGAGAGAGCACTGCTGCAGCCGGACACTTCCTCTGCCAGTCAGGGGAACGTCGGCTCCAGTAAGCAGGGGACCAGGAGAGCAGGGCAGGCCAGACAGGTGCTGGTAGTGCGAGACTCAATTATTAGGGGTACAGATAGGGCGATCTGTAACAAAAAGTGACAAACAGTGTGTTGTCTTCCTATTAGACACATCGCAGATCGGGTTGACAGATTGCTGGGAGGGGATGGAGAAGATCCAGCGTTCATGGTCCATATCGGAACCTATGACAAAGTTAGAAGTAGGTGGAGCGTCCTTTAAAAAGATTTTAGGGATTTAGGTCAAAAGCTTAGAGCAAGGACCTCAAAACGTATTATTTTCCGAAATACTGCCTGTACCACGAGCCACACAAGAAAGGCAGCAGGAGTTTAGGGAGGTAAAAAAGTGGCTCAAGAACTGGTGTAGGAAGGGGTTTGGGTTCCTGGAGAACTGGGCCAACTTCTCTCTCGGCTACAGGCTCTATCGTAGAGATGGGCTGCACCTCAATGGGGAAGGGGCAGCTGTGTTGGGGCAGAAGATGGCTAGAAGGTTGGAGGAGTGTTTAAACTAGGGACTGGGGGGGAGGGAAATTATGTTATTGGAAGGGAAGATAGTGCAGATAGAGACCGGGGGCAAGGTAATGGGACTGGGGGAGGAATGGATGGAGGGACTAGAACAGTTCAGAAGGAAATGTGTAGGGTAAAAAAATATAAATAAACCTCTTAAATGTATGTATACTAATGCCAGAAGCCTGACCAATAAAACTGGGGAACTGGAATTAGTGATGTGTGAGGAGGACTATGACATAGTGGGAATAACTGAGACATGGCTGGATGATAGTTATGACAGCTAATGTACAGGGTTATAGTCTGTTTAGAAAGGATCGCTAAAACCGGAGAGGAGGAGGGGTCTGTCTTTATGTAAAGTCCTCACAAACAAAGATGTTAAGCTAGCAAGTGAATTAATATGTGTGTGGATAAAAACCTACAAAGTCGCACACATATAAGGTTAATTGATCTTTATTAATAGAAAGACAAAAATAGTAAATAGTACAAATACAGCGGTTTCAATAAGTGGTAAAAAATGCAGGAGGATAAAGTGACACGGAGCCACCAATAGTCCTAAACTGGTAAGTCAGATGGTACATAAGGCTGGATGAGACAAAGTATTGTCTATGCTGATGTGATAGATGGTAATAAATACCTATGAATAACCACACAGAAGGCAAAGAGTCTCTATACGCCACCACATGTCACAGAAAAATGTACATCAGTCGCAATAATATTGCAAGGAGGTCAACAAGGATAATGTGATCACAGAGCTGTGACCAGTTGCTGACCCGCCTGCAACAAGCAATACAAACAACAAACTGACAGTGGAGCAGCCTATACTAACCAGGAGAGGATGAGGTGATGGCTCCTAGCCCGACGCGCGTTTTGCCTCGCTTCTTCAGGGGGCGTATGGTTGCTCCTAATCACCGGTCAGGTATAAATACCCCTATTCATCTCCCAACTGTCACGACTGACTGACTGGGAGGAGAAGGTCGCAGCGACTTGCTACTCGCGATAGCTTGTGAGTTTGCTCCATGGTTCAGGGTATGTCATCCGGGTTTTGCCTTGTGAACCTTTTTGTCCTGACTGGGAGTTTGTAGGCATCCTTCTCAGGTGAGTCCTGTCTGCCACTCCCAGCTACTATATTAGTTTCAGTTTCACTTGCAGTCATTGCCAGATATAGTCCTTACTTCCAGTTCTATTCTGACCTTTGAAGGAGATCGTTTGATGGTGTTGCTGTGGAGCTCTTGTCCGGCGTGGACTGTCGTGATTGGGATCGCCTTCTCTGCTTGTGACTGGATAAGTCTATCTCTGCTATAGTTTGTTTGTTGCTGTCTTCCCCTGCTGTTCTCCTAGACATGAGTGATGGTGACTAGTGCTCCCATCGGCCTTTCCCCACTCTAGGCTTGTTAGGGTGACTGAGGGTTTAGGCATCCTGCTCGCCGCACGGGTTCACACCCCGTCTAGGGTATCAGGGCAGACAGGTGCCAGCTTGGGGTTAGTCAGGGGTGGCCATACTATTCCCATCCGTAGATAAGGGTCCCTCCGTCTGGTGCGACACGACTGCTGCTGGGATAGCGGTCGTGACACCAACCTCCCCAAAACTCCCACCAAGTAGGGCCAATGGCAGACTGTGCAGCGAAAGAAACCTCCCAGCTGGGCGTGACCCATGCAGCACACGCCAGTGTAATGAAGGTTATCACGCAGGTGTACTGAATAATCACAGGGCAAAGAGACGGACCAACCGCACACATCCAGAAACCTCACGTGAATAAGTTGCTCCAAGTATTGGTAAAGAGGTACGCAATGTGCAACCCCAACACAATGCATGCGCGCATCATACTGGTGAAAAGATGTCATAACAGGACGTCTCTCCGCACAAGTTGGAGATCACGCGAGAGTGCCGGCGTGAAAACGCACTTCCGGAGTTGTGTACAATGTAACCATGGTAATGGCGCATGCGCACCATATAATGGAATATCCGCAATGATCCCAGGGATGTATGGGTGATCACATGACTGAGCGCGGCAAGGGTGGTGGGCCGCACCAGACATAGTCACGGACCGCTCACACCAGCCAACAGGTCATATGATCAACCCATATGAAGACACCAGCGCCATATTAGATCATGGCATTGATTATCCCTAAGTGCAATATACAGTCAGATCCATAATTATTGGGACATTGACACAATTCTAACATTTTTGGCTCTATACACCACCACAATGGATTTGAAATGAAACGAACAAGATGTGCTTTACCTGCAGACTGTCAGCTTTAATTTGAGGGTATTTACATCCAAATCAGGTGAACGGTGCAGTTATTACAACAGTTTGCATATGTGCCTCCCACTTGTTAAGGGACCAAAAGTAATGGGACAATTGGCTTCTCAGCTGTTCCATGGCCAGGTGTGTGTTATTCCCTCATTATCCCAATTACAATGAGCAGATAAAAGGTCCAGAGTTCATTTCCAGTCTGCTATTTGCATTTGGAATCTGTTGCTGTCAACTCTCAAGATGAGATCCAAAGAGGTGTCACTATCAGTGAAGCAAGCCATCATTTGGCTGAAAAAACAAAACAACCCCATCAGAGAGATAGCAAAAACATTAGGCGTGGCCAAAACAACAGTTTGGAACATTCTTAAAAAGAAGGAACGCACCGGTGAGCTCAGCAACACCAAAAGACCTGGAAGACCACGGAAAACAACTGTGGTGGATGACTGAAGAATTCTTTCCCTGGTGAAGAAAACACCCTTCACAACAGTTGGCCAGATAAAGAACACTCTCCAGGATGTAGGTGTATGTGTGTCAGAGTCAACAATCAAGAGAAGACTTCACCAGAGTGAATACAGAGGGTTCACCACAAGATGCAAACCATTGGTGAGCCTCAAAAACAGGAAGGCCAGATTAGAGTTTGCCAAACGACATCTAAAAAAGCCTTCACAGTTCTGGAACAACATCCTATGGACAGATGAGACCAAGATCAACTTGTACCAGAGTGATGGGAAGAGAAGAGTATGGAGAAGGAAAGGAACTGCTCATGACCCTAAGCATACCACCTCATCAGTGAAGCATGGTGGTGGTAGTGTCATGGCGTGGGCATGTATGGCTGCCAATGGAACTGGTTCTCTTGTATTTATTGATGTGACTGCTGACAAAAGCAGCAGGATGAATTCTGAAGTGTTTCGGGCAATATTATCTGCTCATATTCAGCCAAATGCTTCAGAACTCATTGGACGGCGCTTCACAGTTCAGATGGACAATGACCCAAAGCATACTGCAAAAGCAACCAAAGAGTTTAAGGGAAAGAAGTGGAATGTTATGCAATGGCCAAGTCAATCACCTGACCTGAATCCCATTGAGCATGCATTTCACTTGCTGAAGACAAAACTGAAGGGAAAATGCCCCAAGAACAAGCAGGAACTGAAGACAGTTGCAGTAGAGGCCTGGCAGAGCATCACCAGGGATAAAACCTAGCATCTGGTGATGTCTATGCGTTCCAGACTTCAGGCTGTAATTGACTGCAAAGGATTTGCAACCAAGTATTAAAAAGTGAAAGTTGATTTATGATTATTATTCTGTCCCATTATTTTTGGTCCCTTAACAAGTGGGAGGCACATATGCAAACTGTAATTCCTACACAGTTTACCTGATTTGGATGTAAATACCCTCAAATTAAAGCTGACAGTCTGCAGGTAAAGCACATCTTGTTTGTTTCATTTCAAATCCATTGTGGTGGTGTATAGAGCCAAAAATGTTAGAATTGTGTCGATGTCCCAATATTTATGGACCCGACTGTAATTTGGCGGAGGCAATTATATAAAATCCGTACCTAAAATCTATACCTATCCAGAAAATTGTACCTATAGAACGCCGTTAAAGCCATGGACCAACCCCATGTAAGCCGGCAAACATTTGTAGATATGGGATAAAAACAATTCATATAAGAAATCCTGGGCATATACAAACATAAGTGTATTAAAAGGTGAGCGCCGCTGGACCAGAAACGGTCCAGCGGTCCGCACCAGCAACCACAATTCAGTGTAAAATAAAAATAATAGGGCTGCAATAACCATCACAGCAAGGTACGAGGGATCCCAAAGATGACCACATATCAGTATGCTGAAGCATAATTCATAATAAGTGAGTGCACAAAGGAAAAGGAGAATTGCAGTGCAAGTGAAAAGAGAGTGCAAAGGAAGTGCAGGGAGTGCCATGCAAAGTGTGAAATAAAATAATAAATACAGTGTATAAGTATCTAACACTGGCCCAGGACCATACAGGATGGACCGAAGAAGCGGGCCACCCAGTAGCTGTATACACAGGGAGATGAATAGGGGTATTTATACCTGACCGGTGATTAGGAGCAACCATACGCCCCCTGAAGAAGCGAGGCAAAACGCGCATCGGGCTAGGAGCCATCACCTCATCCTCTCCTGGTTAGTATAGGCTGCTCCACTGTCAGTTTGTTGTTTGTATTGCTTGTTGTAGGCGGGTCAGCAACTGGTCACAGCTCTGTGATCACATTATCCTTGTTGACCTCCTTGCAATATTATTGCGACTGATGTATATTTTTCTGTGACATGTGGTGGCGTATAGAGACTGTTTGCCTTCTGTGTGGTTATTCATAGGTATTTATTACCATCTATCACATCAGCATAGACAATACTTTGTCTCATCCAGCCTTATGTACCATCTGACTTACCAGTTTAGGACTATTGGTGGCTCCGTGCACTTGTCACTTTATCCTCCTGCATTTTTTACCACTTATTGAAACCGCTGTATTTGTACTATTTACTATTTTTGTCTTTCTATTAATAAAGATCAATTAACCTTATATGTGTGCGACTTTGTAGGTTCTCTATATGTAAAGTCCTGTCTAAAGCCCACAGTCCGAGAAGATAAAAGTGAGGGACATGAACATGTGGAGTCACTGTGGGTGTAGATACATGGAGGCAAAAACAATAAAATACTAATTGGAGTTTATTTTAAACCACCTAATATACCAGAGTCCACAGAAAATATACTACTAAACGAGAAAGACAAGGCAGCAAATCATAATGAGGTGGTTATAATGGGGGACTTCAACTACCCAGATATAGACTGGTAAACTTAAACCTGTACATCTCATAAAGGAAACAGGTTCTTGGCAATAACCAAAGACAATTACCTCTCCCAACTGGTTCAGGACCCAACTAGAGGGACAGCCATAATAGACTTAGTATTAACCAATAGACCTGACAGAACAACAGATGCGCAGGTTGGGGGACAACTGGGAAATAGTGACCATAAAGTAATAACCTTCCAATTATCATTTAAAAGAGTGTTTCTTCAGGGAGGAATGAAAATACCAGACTTCAAAAAAGCTAAATGTAGCCAACTAAGAGAGGACATAGATCTAACTAACTGGGACAAAGTCCTCAAAAAATAAAAATACAGCCACAAAATGGGATATTTTTAAAAGCATCCTAAAATTTAATTGTGAGAGGTGCATACCTTATGGGAATAAAAGGTTAAGGAACAACAAGAAACCAATGTGGATAAATAGAACTGTAAAGAAGGCAAGAAATGGCAAACAAAGCATTTAAATCACTAAAACAGGAGGGTAGTGAAGAAGCACTGAAAAACTATAAAATAGAATATGCAAAAAACATATAAAAGCAGCCAAACTAGAGACTGAGAGATTAATTGCCAAGAGAGAGCAAAACTGCCCCTAAAATGTTCTTCAATTATATCAATGGTAAAAAGTATAAATCTGAAGGTACTGTAATAAATATAACGATACTGCGCTCTGGGACTTTAAGTATATTGAAATTAATGCAGGGATATCACAGATTATTACAATTCAGCACATGTGTACACTGTTATACAAGTCTTTATCTGGCTATGCCAGTATACCTGTAGTATGAACTCCTGTCTGTATGTTGATCCTCCTGCTTGTGCTTCTGTATTTGGTGCGCTGGTGCGGCTTTCTGAAAATCGGAGATTGCCGATTGAGTGATTGTTGCTCACCGAATCCTCGATGCTGGAGTCCGGGAAATGAGGTGGTTCAGGTTTCGTATGAGTCGGCGTGCAGGTCAGCGTGCAAGTCAGTGTGTAGCTTCGCGTCCCGGCCGGTGACGCGATGCTGCAATCAGTAGAGGTTTAGACAAACTTTTTTAGCGCTCACTAAGAGAAATGAGTGACGTCACTACCACGGTCATCAATGACCATAGGTGCCAGGTATCTTTACTCCAACATGTTTCGAACAGACGGTGTTCTTCATCAGGGAATGTTACAAGGCTGTTCATGTTCTCTCTATTTATGTGCTCGTTTGTAGTCCAGAGTATTAACCCCTTCTCTGCCATTTTTGCACAAGTCCAATGCCAATCATTCAAAGCCGAACAGCTCTATTTCTGCGTTTAAGCCATTAAGCATTAGAGTGTCCATGTTAAATATCCATTTTGCCTCTATTTTGGACATTTCTTTAACATAGTCACCTCCCCTTTTGTTTCTTTGTATGATTTCTACCCCACAAAAATTCGAACCCACGAAGCTGCCTCCATGTTTTATATTATAGTGACGGGATAATGGGTGGCCTTCATATTTTCTATTTATATTATATATGTGTTCCCCTATCCTTTTCTTCAGGGGTCTTTTTGTGCGGCCCACATATATCTTTTTGCATGGACATGTTATTGTGTAAATAACACCCTTGCTGTTGCATGTTATAAAATTCTTTATGTTTTGTTTGTATGTTCCTTCCATGTTATTTATTTGCGTTTTTATTTTCTTATCTTGGGATATTTTGCATCCTCTACACATTTTACATGGATAGAAGCCACCCCTTTCTTCCCCTTTTCCTTTTTGATTTTTCTCATTTGCGTTTATTCCCGTACATTTATTTGTAGATGCGATCATATTGCCCACATTCTGTGCCTTTCGGAACACAAATTTGGGATCTTTAGGGATCATTTCACCTATAATTTTGTCCTCCTTGAGGATGTCCCAATGTCTTTTTATGATTTTTTTAAAAAGTGGAACTTGGTTATTATATGGTGTAATGATGGGCGGAATTGTTATTTCAGTTTCATCTTCCTTATTAGGTGTTTTGTTTTTTCTTTCAATTAATAAGGTTTCTCTATTTATTTTGTTTATTTCTGTTTTTGTTGTATTCATTTTGTTTTATCATATCCTTTATGTTCAAATTTCTTCTGTAAAATCTCTGCCTCCCTTTCGTAATCCCCTGTTCCTGCACAGTTTCTTCTCAATCTCATGAATTGGCTCCGTGGGATATTTTCCAACCATCTAGGAAGATGGCAACTCTCCATAGCAATGAAGCTGTTGCCATCCGTCGGTTTATTGTAGGTTCTGGTGAGTAATTTGTCTCCCTCCGCATAAATAACTAAATCTAAAAAATGAATTTCTTTTTGACTGTAGGATGAAGTAAATTCTAGATAAAAATCATTTTTATTAATATCCTTTAAAAATTCCTGCAGTTTTATTTCCCCCCCATCCCATATAAAAATAATGTCATCTATAAAACGCCGCCAGAGGACGAGACCCGCACGGGGGGTACCATCAGGATGGATAGAAAGTTTTTCCCACCATCCAACGTACAAATTTGCAAACCCCCGCAAATCTCGTCCCCATAGCGGTCCCCCAGGTCTGGAGATAAAAAAAATGTATTATATAAAAAATAATTTTTTGTTAGAATGAACATAATACATTCCCCCACAAAATTTATTTGTGCTTCTGGCATCTCTCCCTAAGCTCTTAAAAAATGTTTAACAGCGTCTACCCCTTTTTTATTTTCTATAACAGTGTACAGTGATTTTACGTCAAGTGTACCAATGATATAGTTTTCTTTCCATTCTATCTTATTTAGAATTTGTAGAGTATGTTTGGTATCCTTGAGGTAAGTTGGAAGTACCTGTACATATGGCTGGAGTTGTTGATCAATGTACCTGGAGAGGGAGCTAGTGAGGCAGTCTATACCAGACACTATAGGTAATTTTGGGTGTTCATTATTTATAAATGTAGCTTCTTTTTTATTTAAAATACCTATATCTTTTCCTTTTTGAACTAATCCCTTAAGTTGTTTTTTAAAAAACTCAGTTGGGTCACTCTTTAGTTTTTTGTATGTTCTGTTATCACTCAAAATATTGTCTGCTTCTCCCTTATAGTCCTTAATATTCATTAGGACTATACCCCCTCCTTTGTCGGCTGGGCGTATGATAATATCATGATTTTTCTGCATAGTGATAATGGCTTTCTTTTCCTCCTCAGAAATATTGCACACATATTGCGGTTTTTTGGGATAGCGAATTTTTCTTATATCCCTGGTTACTTGGTTCATGAAGCTGTTTAGCGCCGAGGAGTATTCATGTAGGGGATTATATTTTGATTTTGGCTTCAGGTCTGTATGTTTGAAGTCATTTTTGGGTTCCTCTCCTATTTTTTGTTGTTGTTGTTCTTTATTATATTAAATCTTGTTTTGAGGACGTTTCTTTTTTTATAGATTTTTTTATAAAATATTTTTTCAACGCTAAGCGTCTCATGAACCTTCTAACTCCGATAAAAGCCTGAAATTTGTTCAAATAGACCGTTGGGGCAAATTTGAGACCCTTTTTTAATATTTTTGCCTCTCCTGATGTTAATGCATAATTACTTAGATTGTATATTTTTTGTCCCCATTCATCATCTATTTCTACTTCCTCCGTTAATTTTTTCTCTTTTTTGGAGAGTTTCCCCCCTCTGCATCCCCTTTTCTGTTTGCGTTTTTTCTGACCTGAAAAAGATCCTTTTTTACTGTCTTTAATACTGTCTCTCCTTTTTTTGCTTATATTTTCAGGATTTTCCCCATTACTTTCTTCCTCTATTGCTGGTTGTATGTCTATGACTTCTTCCCTTCTTTCCCCACAATTTTTTCTTTGTACTACTGCTGCGCTGTATGTCTTTTTTCCAGAGCTTTCCACCGAATCGAGTTTTTCTCCTCTCCTTCTGCTGTTATTACCCCCATGATTCATTTTTTTGGTATCTTTTCTGTTTTCTTGCTCCTTTTTGTTTTCTATATTTTCAATCATATCCTCATCTTCATTTATTATTTGGTTAAGGGGACTGTACCTGTTATTTTCCAGGATATTGGTATTATGTATCTGAGCCTCCGTACTTATTTGGTTAGCTATAGTGGGTGAAATGTTGATGTCATTATCCTCTGAGCTGTTATATACAGAAAATTACATTTCCCCAGTATTGGACACTTCTACAGAGAGTTCGTCTATAGTTTCTAGTGCGCTACAGTCCTCTGGTTTGTCGAAGCGTTATTTAAATTATAAATCTGAAGGTGTCGTCCCTTTACAGAGTGATGAGGGGGAAGTTGCAGAGAGCGATGAGGAGAAAGCAAAGCTATTCAATTTTTTTTTTCTCCAATGTATTCACTGAAGAATATAAACTGTCAGATGAAATGCAGAATGAAAAACTAAATTCCCTATTAAAAGTGCCCTGTCTGACCCAGAAAAAGTACAGTAGCGTCTTAAAAAGATTAAAATAGACAAAATCGCCAGAACCGGATGGCATACACCCCCGTATCCTAAGAGAATTAAGTAATGTCATAGCTAGACCCTTATTTCTGATATTTAAGGACTCTATACTGACAGGATTGGGCATAGCAAATGTGGTGCCAATATTCAAAAAGGGTCCAAAAACAGAGCCTGGAAACTATAGGCCAGTAAGTTTAACATCCGTTGTGGGTAAACAGTTTAAAGGTTTTCTAAGAGATGCTATGTTGGAGCACCTCAAAGACAATAAGCAAATAATGCCATATCAGCATGGCTTCATTAGGGAACGTCATGTCAAACTATTTTAATCAGTTTCTATGAGGAGGTAAGTTCTAGACTTGACAGCGGCGAATCAATGGATGTCGTATATCTGGACTTCTCCAAAGCATTTGACACTGTACCACATAAAAGGTTAGTATATAAAATGAGAATGCTTTGACTGGGAGAAAATGTCTGTATGTGGGTAAGTAACTGGCTCAGTAATAGAAAACAGAGGGTGTTTATTAATGGTACACAGTCAGATTGGATCACTGTCACTAGTGGGGTACCTCAGGGGTCATTACTGGGCCTTATCCTCCTCAATATATTTATTAATGATCTTGTACAAGGCTTGCACAGTAAAATATAAATTTTTGCAGATGACACTAAACTGTTTAAAGTAATTGACACGGAAGAGGACAATATACTGCTACAAATGGATCTGGATAGATTGGAGGCTTGGGCAGAGAAGTGGCAGATGAGGTTTAACACTGACAAATGCAATATTCCTTCCCATGTTCATAACTTTACAACTCACCAGTACATACTAAATGGTAAAACACTGGCTAACACTGACATGGAAAAGGACCTAGGAATTCTAGTGTACAGCAAACTAAGCTGTAAAAACCAGTGTCAGGCAGCTGCTGCCAAGGCCAATAAGATAATGGGTTGCATCAAAAGGGGCATAGATGCCCGTGATAAGAACATAGCCCTACCACTTTACAAATCACTGGTCAGACCACACATGGAGTACTGTGTACAGTTCTGGGCTCCTGTGAACAAGGCAGACATAGCAGAGCTGGAGAGGGTTCAGAGAAGGGCAACTAAAGTAATTACGGGAAAGAGAACTACAGTACCCTGAAAGTTTATCAAAATTAGGGTTATTCACTTTAGAAAAAAAGACGACTGAGGGGAGATTTAGCACAGTAATTCCTAAACTAGCACACTAAACCCTAAGGAAGTGACAGAAAAACTGGCAGAAACGTTTTTTTTTTTTTGTTTTTTTTTTAAAGACGAAAGACGATGGCACTAATCCCTCCCTAGCACAGTAATTCCTAAACTAGCACACTAAACCTCAAGACGAAAGTCAGTGACACTAAACACTAGCAAAGTAATTCCTAAAATAGTACACTAAACACAAACCCTATCAAAGCACAGTAATCCCTCCCTAGCGCCCTACACTGGAACCTATCAGCTACACTATTCACTAACTAACCTACAATATCTCCCACTAACTATCTGTATTATATATTTAAGCTAACTATCTAATGTAATGATGACACAGCAAAGCACATAAATGACACTCTCCGCTCTCTCACAACTGCAAAAAACAGCAGGAAATGGCTGTTGGGGAGGTTCTTATATAGTAAGGGGTAGGCAACTTTCCTATTGGTCGCTAGGGATGTTGCTAAGCTCTGACAAAGATATTGCAGCCTTCTCATTGGCCCACAAGCTAGAAGCATGGAGGAATCTTGTGTACTGGTTAAAAAAACAAAATTATATTTGCGATTACGAATATATAGCACTATATTCTAAATATTTGCAAATTCTCAAAGTGTCGATATTTGCAATAAGAATTCGAGAATAGAATATTTGCGATCAAGACTAGGTTTCACACACACATAAATACATATATATATATGTGTGTGTGTGTGTATATACACATAAACTGCATTCATCATTCTGTACTCCAATGAAAGGCCCCGTCCATCATAACATTAGATACATCCCCCACTTAATTGAATGAATGAATTGTTTGTCTAAATTCAGAACATTGTGTGATTACAGGTGTTCCCGTTCCCTCTGTCCGCCGCAGGTGTTCGACCGACGATATTGAGCTGATGGTGCTGTCCGCAGAGGAGGAAGAGCAGGCCGGACCCTCCCAGCAGCAGCAGGATGCGCCACCCGCACCTGGGCGAAGTGGTGGAGGTGGAGCAGGAAGAGGTCGGACCCTCCCAGCAGCCAGATTCCCCCCCCCCAGATCCTAAAGAGGAGGTGGAGGATGTCTCCAATGTCTCCAGCCCCCACCAGGAGAGTAAATATGTGTACACAGCAATATAATTCTGTATCCATGCCTCCTAATCTGAATTGCAAGGAACTTCCATTATTTTTTTTTTATCCTAACAGTACTCAATTAAAAAGAAAAATAAGCCAGCTGCAGCAGGAGCACAATGCAAGCATGCAGGAGATCCGGGAGCAGGAGCGGAAGCTTTCAAGGAAGGTGCAGCAGTTGGAGGCACTTCACTGTAAACAGATGCAGGAGTTATTTAACCATCTCAGCTCCCCTAGCTTAAACCCCCTTAATGACCAGACCACTTTTTACAATTCTGCACTACACTACTTTCACGGTTTATTGCTCGGTCATACAACTTACCACCCAAATGAATTTTACCTCCTTTTCTTCTCACAAATACAGCTTTCTTTTGGTGGTATTTGATTGCTGCTAAGATTTTTTTGTTTTTCCGATATTAATCAAAATAGGCCGCAATTTTCTCAAAAAGTGTATTTTTAACTTTCTCTGGTTAAATTGTTCAAATATAATTGAAGATTATGCTAACGTTAGTGTAATAATAATCTTGATTTTAGTAATGACAGGAGGCGAGTATTTTGCATTAAACTCTTTGGTTACTGTTTTAACTGGTTCTTTACTGCTATGTGGAGTAAGTAATCAAAATGCAATGGGAGGTATCGTATGCCCAGTCATGAAACTCCTCCTCCTCTTTCGTGCGCGACATCAGAAAACTGGTCAAACATAAGTCAATATCCCTTCAACCACGTACCACTGAGCGATTCCTTGTCCCGGAACTGCACGGTAAGAAGGAAAATCCGGAGTGAACTGTAACCGGTATCAACAGGCCCTTTGCCCGCACCGAGATCTCCAGGAGACGAAGGCCGATCCACACGAAGAAACTCTCTGACTCCGAGCTAGTAACCCCGAGGATTTACACTGAAAAACAACGTGAAACGGGTTAGGAACCGAATCTGAACCTGCTTGCAGGAACGATCCACACATCACGAGAGCAAATGACATAACAGTTAAAGAAACATGCCTGCAAAACACAATACAACAGAACCTCCAACCCGAAAGTGAAGGAAACCATATACTTACCCCCCAAGAACTTACCAAGGGTGGGAAAGAGGTGGGAAAACACTCGCCTCCTGTCATTACTAAAATCAAGATTATTAGTACACTAACGTTAGCATAATCTTCAATTTTACTACATGACAGGAGGCTTCATATTTTGCATTTTTTAACGCTGATTCACCAGACACATAGCCGCCCCCGTGCTCGGGCGGAAGTAGAACGTCCGGAAGGTAGACTCTCTCGACCAGTCCGCCGATTGAAGGATGTCCGTTAGAGAAGCGCCCGCCGAGAAGGCCGAAGAAGCAGCCGCCCCACGAACCGAATGTGCCCCAAAACATGGGTCCACCCCCGCCAGGGACAGAAGCCACCGAATCCATCTGGCGAGTGTAGTAGTCGAGACGGGAACGTGAGGCCTAACGTAGGACACCAAAAGCTGTCCTGAGGCAGAGCCTCGAAGCGCGGACGTGACCTCTACGTACCGACTGAGGGTAGAAACGACACAAAGTTGCGGCTCAGAGGCAAAGAAAGGATAAAAAACCGACGTAGAGTCAGACTTGGTACGTCTAGACACCCGAAAGGTAACTCCATCTGGAGAGACCGAAAAAGCGTCGACGTCGAAAGCCCGTACGTCCGAAACCCGACGGAAGGAAACGAGGCAAAGCAACAGAGTCAACTTGGCCGACAATTGCCTCAGAGAGAGGCAGGAATTAGTCGGCCAATCTCTCAGAAACTGAAGGACCAAATCCACATCCCAGAGACGAGAATATCTGGGACCCGGTGGTCTCTGCAACCGTATACCACGAAGTAGGCGGCACACCAGTGGATCCCTCCCGATTGGGATCCCCAGAGAGGGAACGTGAGCCGCCGAAATAGCTGAACGTACCACGTTGAGAGAACGATAGGAGCGACCCAAAGAGAACAAATGTGACAGAAAATTCAATATGGCAGTCACAGGTGCCGTAAATGGATCGAAGTCCCGTTCACTGCACCAAGAGGACCAGGAATCCCAAGCTGATAAGTAACATCTTCTAGTTCCAGGTGCCCAGGAGTCCCATATGAGGTCCCTAGCCGCCTGCGATAAGTCGCTGGTCTGCCAGGCTCCCCGGAAAGAGCCCAAGCCACCAGAAGGAGACGGCCCTCGAGTACCAGGGGGTGCGGATTCCCTTTCGGGTCCGTGAGGATCATCGGGAAAGACGGTATGAGCAAAGGATCGATGTAGGAGAGAGCCAGGAGGTCCGGGAACCACGGCTGACCCCGCCAAAGTGGAGCGACGAGCAGGAGAGAAATGCGTTGACTCCTCAGGTATTGAATTGTCCGTGCAATCATGGTGAAAGGGGGAAAGGCGTACGCTCCCTCGGCTGGCCACTGTTGGAGGAACGCGTCCGTCGCTAAGCTCTCCGGATCCGGCAGCCAGCTGAAGTAGGCTGGAATCTGCCTGTTGTTGCGTGAAGCGAACAAGTCCAGTCGGAAAGGTCCCCTCCTGTCCGAGAGCCGTTGGAAGACCTGAGGATCCAGTCTCCAGTCGCTGCTGTCCCTCCAGTGACGCGAGAACCAGTCTGCCGTCAGATTCGTTTCCCCCGGAAGGTATTCCGCCCTGAGCGAAATCTTGCGGGGAAGGCAGAAATCGAAGATCTCCTTCGTCACCTCCGATAGAAGTCGGGACCGGGCTCCGCCCAGGCGGTTGATATAGCGGACCGCCGAGACGTTGTCCATCCGCAGTAGAATACAGCAGTGTGACCTGTCCTTCGCCAGACTGCGGATAGCGAACGACCCCGCCAGCAGTTCCAGGCAGTTGATGTGGAGAAGACTCTCCTGAGAGGTCCAGGTGCCTCCTGTTGACCTGCTTTCCGTTCGTCGCGCCCCAGCCCCAAAGGCTGGCGTCCGACTCCAAAACGACGTCGGGAGAGCTCCCGAATATGGCTCGGCCGTTCCAAGCCTCCATGCTGTCGAGCCACCATCTGAATTCCTCCCTGACCTCTTCCGTTATCGTGATCGATTGATCGTAGGACGGATTCTGGTGGAGAAAGGAGGTCTTCAGACGTTGCATCGCCCTGTAGTGGAGCGGTCCCGGGAATATGGCCTGAATGGAAGCGGACAGTAGACCTACAATCCGAGCCAGAGTGCGGAGCGGGATAGAGAAGCAGCGGATGACTCTGCGTAGTTCCTTCTTGATAGCCACGATCTTCGTCGCTGGTAAGCGTAGCGTGCTGGATCTGGAGTCTATTTCGAAACCCAGAAACTGCACCGTCTGAGTCGGGGATAATTCCGACTTCAGGAAGTTCACCACGAAACCCAGTGAGGTCAGGAAATCCACGGTAAATTGTGTGTGCCGAATCAGTCCGGACCTGTCGTCGCAAAAAAGAAGCAGGTCGTCCAGGTAAATAATGCAACGAATCCCTCGAGCGCGAAGATGTGCGACCACAGGCTTCAGCAACTTGGTGAAACACCACGGAGCTGAACTGAGGCCGAAAGGGAGGCACGTGAACTGCCACGGACGGCCTTGCCACAGGAATCTGAGGAAACGTCGGCAGGTCTAGTGGACCGGAACCGACAAGTACGCGTCCTTGAGGTCCAGTCTCGTGAACCAATCTCCGTCTTGAAGGAGGTCCCTCAGAAGGTGAATGCCCTCCATCTTGAAGTGCCTGTACTGAACGTAGGCGTTGAGCCTTCTTAAATTTATGACTGGTCGGAAATCCCCGGTCTTCTTCTTTACCAGGAAGATATTGCTGAAAAAGCCCCCCAGATCGTGCGCGGGCTCCACCGCACCTTTGGAGTGGAGCTCTAGTAGCTCGTTCTCGATCAACCTGCCGTCCTCTGCGGAGCAGACGAAAGGGTGTGGTTGGATCGATTGGTCCGGAAGGTCCACGAAGTCTATGACGTAGCCTCGCACCGTCTGGAGGATCCAAGCGTCCGACGATATAACTGCCCAGTTCTGAAAACAAAGGGAAATACGACCTGCTGTATGAATGGGAAGGGGTACCTGCGCCACGTGACGACTTACCTGTGGAGTTGAAGCGAGCCCTGCCCCGGGCACGTGATCCACGACCTCTGTCGGCACCTCTGGTGGAGAAGGGTTGTCTATAGCCCGCTTCTGGGCAGAACGGTTGAGGTCTCTGAGAACTGGGGCCAGAAGGCCAGAATCGGCTGGCTGCTCGGCCCCTGTGGCGGCCAGCCCTGCCAAAAACACCCCTTTGGGGGTTGCCTCGGAAGACCCGCTTCATGGAGGTCTGCGCTTTGTTAAGCGACGTAAAGACATTCACATGCCTGTTGAGCTCCTTCAGAAAAGTCACCCCGAAGAGCTTGCCCTGTGCCAGTGGCCCTAACTCTTTGGTGCCCAATTCCACCAATTTTCCGTCCAGACGGAGTAATGCTGCCTTTCTCCTCTCAGAAGAGAGGGCTACATTGGCGTTGCCCACAAAACAGAAGCACCGTTGTGCCCGTTCTCTGATGTCGTGAGCCCATTCACGGACCATGTTAGCGTCGAACTCCTCTGATCGCGCTAGGGCATCATCCGCCAAGTACAAGATACGGGAAAGTGGTCCGATGGAGTCCAGCAACTTATCTTGTACGCCATGGAATGCCCTCTCCACCCCTTTGCGGGGGTCACGAGTCCGACCACCCCTAGACATAAAGGTGGTCATGATCTGGTCGAACTCCGGAGTTTGCGCCACAAAATCGGGTAGCGAAGGGCGAGGGCACTCAGAGCGCAAACGGTTGCGAACCGTTTTGTCCATAGGCTTGCGTAGCCATAGGTGCATAAATTTTGCGAGGTGATCCGGGGGCGTCCAGTCCCCTGAACGTGGGTGGCGTATGTTTCTCGGGTCGAAGAGACGTTGACCGGAGGGGTCCAGGATAGTTTCCCCATCCTCCAGCGGAGGCGCCGAGTCGTCGGGTAGCTGTACGGTTTCTGGAAAGGTGCCCCCTCGGTCATCGGAGAATGTGCCATCATCCGAGCCCCAGGAGTCCCCCGGAGCGTCGGAGTCCGCGGCCTGCCACGAGTCCAGAATATTCATGGACGGAGATAGTTTATCCTCTTCGTCCGAGGAGTAGTGGTGTCCAGGCGAGGGAGCGGGAGGAGTCGGTTTGTCGCGTTTGGCGGGAGCCTTGCCCCTGTCCGGGTTGGCGGAGCCCTTCTCGCCTTTCCAGTGGCGTTTTAGTGGCCGAGTGTCGGCACGAGCCTGTGATTCCGAAGCCTCGGAATCGTAGTCCTGGTGTTGGACCTCAGCGGGGTCATCTGGCCCGTCAGCCGCCGTCATAATCCTGGAGAAAGCCTTCTCCATCGAGGCAGCCACTGCCTCATTAATCATGGCCTGAAGCTGTGCAGCGTTCTGGTCCATTGCACAAAGCACACTTGGCACAGGGCAGGGCGGATCGACAGTAAAATATATATATAGATGGCACCCGCAGTACCTATAACCCCAGCAGGGTATATTGGGATTTCGGTCGCTGGGCAGCACCCAGAGAAAGAGGATGTATGTCTCACACCTCTGCAGCAGCAGTAAGATAGGGGCGGCACCCCGAAGCCCAGGGAACGGACCCTGCAGTAATGAGGACTGGACAAAAGGCCACTGAGCTGGGAACCCCTGCCTGATCGCCTGACAGGCTTATCCGGTCCGAGCTGTGAAAGAAGAGAGGGGCACAGTGAGGGTACTGACCCGGAGCGCCACGTAAGTAAAAGGGCAGGGTTGTCAGGTGCTTACCACTGATCGGAGCGCGGCGCCAATGGAACCCGAATATCCAAGATGGCGGCCACAGATCAATTTGAATGTAAAGGGTACCCCGAAAAAGTCCTTACAGATGCTCTAGTGAAAATTAGAGAAACAGAGAGAGAGACCTTTTTTCAGCCAAATACTCACAAAAACACAAATAAGGAGGGTGAATTAAGATTAATTCTACCCTATAATTCACAATCAAAACAAATACGTCACATTATCAATCAACATTGGCACTTTTTATTAAGGGACAAGGTCATTGGACCTATGTTACACACTTCTCCACTAATCACTTTTACCAAGGCACCTAATTTAAGTATAAAAATAGCACCTTCAATAAAGAATCAAAAGAAAAAAGAGGCACCCACACTTCAAAAATGGCTGAATATGGACGGTTTCTATAGATGTGGGAGGTGTTCGGGGTGTAAAAACTCAACATTCCCAAAAAAGACAAGTAGGGTCCAATCTACTCAAAATCAATTTTCTTTGGATATTGAGGGTTGCCTGACATGTGACTCCTCCAGTGTCATCTACCTTTTCCAGTGCCCCTGCCAAAAACAGTACATTGGCAGAACCAAGAGACCCCTGAGAGTGAGAATTACGGAACATCTAAATAATATCAGAAAAGGATATGAAAACCACTCTCTATCCAAACACTTTAAAGTGTCGCATAATAGTGACCCCAGGGGTTTCTCTTTTGTGGCCCTGGAGAAGGTAGATGTACACTGGAGAGGAGGAAATCACATTATGAGGATGTCGCGGGCTGAGTCCAGAAGAATTTATGATTTTGGCAGTCTTCTCCCTGCAGGGTTAAATTCAGATTTGGAAATTTTTGGTTTTATTTAAATTGTTAGGGCGAAATTCTCCTTTAGTAGGATAGATGAAAAACAACAAAAAAAGTTGAAAAATAAATAAAGATCTGGATAATGAGAAAAATAGAAAAATAAAAATAGAATATAGAAGTAAAAATATCTAACAAATCGAAAGGAGATAAGATAACTAATGGAATAATTATTTTTTGAAAATTAAAAAAAAAAAAATATATATATTTTTTTCAAAAAAACGCATTCCAAAAAAACGCAAATAAAAAAACCGCAAGAAAAAAAACGCAACGAAAACGCAATATGCATAAAAATTGCGGATTAGTTGCATACACAAATCATATTGAAATTAAGAAGTAAAGGTTACGGCAAAAGAAATATATAGGAAAGAAAACTGTTAAGGCTGTCACAGCAGTTTTAGATTGAGGTAATCAGCCCTCAAGAGGATAGTGAACGATACAAACCCATAGCACTGACATGTAACAGATCTCTTATGAGATGACTGTGGATAGTTACACCTCAAAATTAGAGACCGGGTATACATATATTGGAACATGTAGACTGTTCTCTACTTTAGAAGACTGATAGAAAGATATCTCCCTGTATTATAGGATGTCAAATGTCTGGCAATATATTTTATAATATTAATGGTATATGTCGGGATCGACACACTATTATTTTTATATTTTTATGTTTTAAATCTGTGTAATAAACTTGTGTAATTATTTATCTATTTTAAATATTCTAATATATGGCTGTTATATGTGCATATATATTTATTCTAAGATATCTGGAAATATTATAACCTTCTTTGAAAGAGGACTTTTGAAATAGAAACACTACATGGCAAAGAATAGGTTAATGAAAAGCAAAGTTTCCATTCTCCCACAGAAACTTCGAAACAGGTGTACTCAATTAGCCAATTGAGAAGAGAGTATATAAGATACGAGACTAACATTCACAGGTCATACCCACTGAGGAAGAGATAAGGTATCTCGAAACGCGTCTGAACGTATTACCTGTGAAAAATTATATCAGCGGTACATGGCCATGTACTAAAGGACGGAGATGATATCCACTTACCCACGAAAGACAAACGAAGTGTTGGAAGACTCACGCAAGCGCAGTAGGCAATCCAGGTCTCTCACGAGAGTTGAGACGGGATCCAAGCAAAGACCGGACCCGAGACAAGCGTAGCGGAGAAAGGCTGAAGCGTGGGACGCCACGGCAGAAGTCCTCCCGCAGACCTGAGTGAGTGAGCCCACAGAGGACGCAGTGAGTAACACTAAATACAAGTGGAAATATACCGAACCGCTACAAGAAAAGCGGTATCAGCACTGAGATTACAAACGTGCTGGACAATTGACTTTGTACATCTAGCATACTGAGACCCCGATATCGCTATAGATGATGGACAATCTGATCTCGGTCTAAAATAATATTTCATCCTAGACCATTCAATATCTTGTATTTCAGATGATATTATAAGACCTCAATTGCTACGCATTTAGAACTGTGTGGCTTTATATGAGACTATGAAGTGTTGAATACATCTGTATCAGATAATCATTATTGAATATATTTGAAGTGCAATATCTATCAGCTTCTGTTTGCTTCGCAGACGACTGTGATCCAATAGCCCTACCGAACAGCAGGGACACGGATGCAGCCTGCTGCGGCTGGCAGTCAGAACTTGATACATTAGAGATACCCATCTCTCTGGCTTACACATAAGCTATATATACGTATTATGTCATTTTACCCTGGTGCACACAGGACACACGTTAATTGTTTAATAAATAATTTTATTTGATTCCCACGTGTATTCCGAATTGTTTGAGTGCCGGTTCTATTCAATTTTTACAAAAAATAAAATAAAGTTTACATTTCTGCTAACTTCTGGCAAAAAAAATTAAAATCTATCACGGATTCACTATGCCCCTCAGTGAATACCTTGGGGTGTCCACTTTCCAAAATGGGGTCATTTGTGGGGTGTGTTTACTGTTCTGGCATTTTGGGGCGGGGCTAAATTGTGAGCAATCCTGTAAAGCCTAAATGTACTCGTAGGACTTTCGGCCCCTTTACGCACCTAGGGTGCAAAAAAGTGTCACACATGTGGTATCGCTGTGCTCAGGAAAAGTAGGGCAATGTGTTTTGTGGTGTATTTTTGTTTTGTTTGAAGATACGAGATGTGCAGCACCTGAAACTACGGATACTGGAAGCCTGTGCTAGCATTTCTCCTGTGGTGTTGCTATCAGTGTGTGAAGAGTGGAAGAAGAGGGTTGCATTGACAATCTAACACAATGGGCAGCACATTGAACACATTTTATAAGTGGTCATAAACTTGTAAATAACTCATGAAAGAATAAAGTTACGTTAAAAGCAAGCACACCATTGTTTTTTGTGTGAAATTCCCAATAAGTTTGATGTGTCACATGACCCTCTTCCTATTGAAAAAACAAAAGTTGGATTCAAAATCGCCGACTTCAAAATGGCCGCCATGGTCACCACCCATCTTGAAAAGTTTCCCCCCTCACATATACTAATGTGCCACAAACAGGAAGTTAATATCACCAACCATTCCCATTTTATTAAGCTGTATCCATATAAATGGCCCAACCTGTACTTCTCACGCTTTAGGCCCCCTAAAATACCAGGGCAGTATAAATACCCCACAAGTGACCCCATTTTGGAAAGAAGACACCCCAAGGTATCCCATGAGGGGCATGGTGAGTTCCTAGAATATTGTTTTTTTGGCACAAGTTAGCGGAAAATGATTTTTTTTAGTTTTTTCTCACAAAGTCTCCCTTTCCGCTAACTTGTGACAAAAAGTTCAATCTTTCATGGACTCAATATGCCCCTCAGCGAATACCTTGGGGTGTCTTCTTTCCAAAATGGGGTCATTTGTGGGGTGTTTGTACTGCCCTGGAATTTTAGGGTCTCCGCAATCATTACATGTATTGCCAGCATTAGGAGTTTCTGCTATTCTCCTTAGGCCTCATGCACATGACCGTTGTTTGGGTCCGCATCCGAGCCGCCGTTTTGGCGGCTCGGATGCGGACCCATTCATTTCAATAGGGCCGCAAAAGATGCGGACAGCACTCCGTGTGCTGTCCGCATCCGTGGCTCCGTTCCGCGGCCCCGCAAAAAAAATATAACATGTCCTATTCTTGTCTGCTCTTTGCGCACGTTCAGCCTCTGGGCTAAAAGAAAAGATGAACGGCACAGATTTCTTCATTCGCATCGATCAATGTGGATGAAAAAATCTCTGCCAAAAAATGTGCAAAAAAAAAAAAAAGCTGCGATCGCTAATAAAGATCCAAAAAGCTCAAAAGTGATCTTTATAGCGCCACAGCGATTTTACGGTGTTATTGCAGTGATCAGAAAAAAAAAAAATTTCTGTCACTGCGGTGGGGCAGACTGAACGCAAGTGTGCGCACAAGATCAGGCCTGATCGGGCAAACACTGCGTTTTTTGTAGAGCCTAAGGTGACCCTAATGTACTGATATAGATCTGATTGCGATCAGTCTTGATCACTTACAGATACTATATAGTACTAGTGCTGATTAGTGACAGTGATGACGCTAATCAGCGACTAATCAGTGACTGCGGTGCAGTGGGCGCTAACTACCTAACAAGTGGCTAATTAACTGGCGGTTATAAGGGACCCTTAGGCCCCATTCACACGTCCGCAATTCTGTTTCGCATTTTGCGGAACGTAATTGCGGACCCATTAATTTCTATGGGGACAGACTTTGTCCCGCTCGGATCCGTAACTGCGGATCTGCATTTCCGAGTCCGCACTTCCGTTCCGCAAAAATATAGAACATGTCCTATTCTTGTCGGCAATTGCGGACAAGAAAAGGCATTTTCTATATAGTTCTGGCAATGTGCGGATCCGCAAAATGCGGAAAGCACATTGCCGGTGTTCGTGTTTTGAAGATCCGTGGATCCGCAAAACACATACGGACGTCTGAATGGAGCCTTACAGGGGGGTGATCAATGACAGGGGGGTGATCAGGGAGTCTATATGGTGTGATCAGGGGTTATTAAGGCGTTAATAAGTGACGGGGGGTGTAGTGTAGTGTGGTGCTTGGTGCTACTTACAGAGCTGCCTGTGTCCTCTGGTGGTCGATCCAAGCAAAAGGGACCACCAGAGGACCAGGTAGCAGGTATATTAGACACTGTTAACAAAACAGCGTCTAATATACCTTTTTGGGGTTAAAAAAAAATCGCATCTACAGCCTGCCAGCGAATGATCGCCGCTGGCAGGCTGTAGATCAACTTGCTTACCTCGCGATCCTGTGAACGTGCGCTCCTGTGAGCGCGTGTTCACAGGAAATCTCCGGTCTCGCGAGATGACGCGTAGATGCGTCGATGAGGAATAACCCAGCTGCCCGCAGGATGCATCCCTGCGTTAGGCGGTCGGAAGGTGGTTAAACTGCATGACCAACTGAAACAGTTGCCTTAGAGCCATATTTGGCTCAAACTTGTTTATAAATATTTTTTTCAGTTCTAACGTGTGCTTCCGTTTTTTAATATTGTTATGTTTTTGTGTAATTTTAACCAATAAGGTTGCAGTAAGCACAATGTAATATAGATGGTCACCCATCTACTGTCAAACAAGATGCTCAAAGTCTAACTGACTCACTCAGTCAGAAAAGGGGAGGTATAGAATAATTGTTTGATAGACTGGCACTCTATATCTAGTAGTACGTAGAGAACAGACAAATAGTGTAAGGTAGTCATTTTCTATTTTATTGAGGAATAATATACGAAAATCTGTATTAAAATTCTTAGTATAAACAGTCCTACGTACAGAAGGTTTATACGTGTATGGTTCAATTTATTAAGGTATAATTGGTAATAAAAACTAGTTATAAAACTCGTAATAGTAAAATTGCAACTGCAAAAAAAAAAAAAAAAAAAAAAAATAATATATATATATATATATATATATATATATATATATATATATATATATATAAAGAAATGATAGTTGGGCAGCACTGCAGTTTCTTGCGTATAGGTGGAGTGCCAGTGGCTGAGGAGACGATCCTGCTCCAAACGAATAAACTGAAGAAATTCCACGGCACATCCAAGAAGTAAAATTTAATATAACGGCTTTATTCACCAGACATGCAATGTTTCGATCCGCTTCCTGGGACCTTTCTCAAGCAATGACAAAGCATAGTTGTGCAATGTGCATATTTATACAGGTTTATATAATCAATCCCTCATTATAATAAATCCAATATTCCATCAATTGTACAAAAAAAAAAAAAAATCACAAAAATATCAGGTCCTTTGACAGTTATTTCCAGTGTTTTGGATTCTGAATTTTGACTTGATTGGACGATGTATTGAGCCGGAGCCTGTGTCTTACGTATGTAATGTGTAGATTATGTGAAGGGTCTCTAAGGTGTGGCTTGCGGTTCATGCCTCAATTAGAGATTAAAGAGAAAACCATGTGATATTAGAGGCGCGTTCATGTGATCTGGAAGTTTCAACAGGTCCTTTGACATGCGCAGTAAGAAAATGAATACGCCGACATCCACGGGGACCACATCCCTTGCTCTCTCTCGGACCTCCTTCCCCATATAGTTTTTACTTTACACACCTGTACTAAGGTATTTGATTATCACTACACACATTTAATCATGGGAATTATTTTATATTATATGAATTTATGATCACAGTGATGTTTTTAAAGCATGCTTGATTATTGCACTATTGTCACTTTATTGCACAAAATATTACACATATTGTAAATTATGGTAAACATTATGTTATAGGTGTTATTTTTGTGATTTTTTGTACAATTGATGGATTATTGGTTTGATTATAATAATGAGTGATTGATTATATGAACCTGTATAAATATGCACATTGCACAACTATGTTTTGTTATTGCTTGATAAAGATCCCAGGAAGCGGATCGAAACGTTGCATGTCTGATGAATAAAGCCGTTATATTAAATTTTACTTCTTGGATGTGCCTTGGAATTTCTTCAGTTTATACATAAAGGTATATAGAAATATGAAGATAAAAATATAATTTGCGCCTCAGAGAAAAAAGGTTATAAAGTGCAATAGTTACTCAGTGGAAAGTCTGTTTGGTCAATAGGAAGTCTTTTTGTTCAAATACTGATTTAGTCAGCGATCTGGAGGACTTTTTGTTCAGAAACTGAATTATAGTCAATGATCTGGAGGGTTAGTACTGGTTAGCCCTCCCAGATCTAGTGATAAACAATATTCCAAGGGATATATGTTCAAAAAGGGAATATAATCCAAGGAATTAATAATTATAGATCATTAAAGGTAAGGAGCTGCTGTGGGTCTGTGTGACCAATATTTAGAGGACTATAGCAGTAATTTTAACCAATAAGGTTGCAGTAAGGCCCCTTTAGTCCAGGGGCAAACTCATCAGGATCAAGACAGAAAGCAGCAGCAGGTAAAGGTAACGGTGGAGTATAAGGCCTACACATAGCTCGGCCAAACTCACCAGGAACAGGATAGAAGCAGCAGCAGCAGGTACATAACAATGCCCAGAACTTCAGCGCCCTGAACTGACGGCGGGGGCCCAGAAGTCGCTGCCAATCCAGGACTCATTCATTTTGATGAAGGTCAGTCTATCCACGGAGTCTGTGGATAGACGGGTCCGCTTGTCGGTGACCACCCCACCTGCCATGCTGAATGTCCGCTCAGATAGTACACTGGAGGGGGGCAAGACAGTACCTCCAGCGCATACTGAGCGAGCCAATGACAGGTGTCCAGCCTGGCAACCCAGTAATCCATGGGGTCATTGGTTCTCATGCTGTCAGAAGCACAGACGAACCCCATGTAGTCAGCCACCATGCAGGCCAGCCGCTGGTGGTGACTGCTGCTGCTGCTACTGGGTCGCACAGTTGTCACGGACCCTCCTGCGACAGAGGTTAGAAGATCTGAGAAACTGGTTGCACGTTTGGTTATCTGACAGCCTATCTATTTTCACTTGTTGCAGTGTTGTTGTTGGTAATGACCACACCTCTTGTCTCAGGTGTAGCTTGTGGTCATTACTGCTCCTCTATTTAGTCTGGACTCACACTTCACACCATGCGGTTGATATTATCTGCCTGGAGTTGGAAGAGCTGGTGTGAGTTCCTCATCTGTGTTCCTGCTCATTCATTTTCTATTGAAGATAAGTGTACTTCCCTTTGTATTTTGTTGTTCCCATTTGCTTGTTGTTTACTAGGCCTCAGGGAGATGCTGGTTCGTTCATCTGGGAAGGAACCATTGGTCTCAGACCCAGTCACTACTCCTAGGGCTTTTCAGAGTTTCCAGGGCCTAGGTTTCCAGTATATGAATACTCCCACCTTCAGGGTCTATTCATACTGACAGAAGTCAGGGCTAGGTTTAGGGTTTCCTAGGTGGTGACTTCTTCCCTTAACCTAGCCATGAGGCCTAGTTTCTGGTAATTTTCATTCTGTTGTCATTCTGGTGTTCCTTGCCTCCCCCCACTTTGTGACAGCAGGCTGGTAGAATTGCCTCATCTCACCCATAAGATCTGCTGCTCGTCTGGAGCTGGTGGGGCCAGCCAACTGCTGGGTGAGATGATCGGGGAGAAATGGAGCATAAGGCAGAGGGTTGGCCTCCTCCAGCCTGTGGAGTAGACCAGCCCGCAGTTGTTGCATACGAGCATCCCACTGGCTGGCTAGGAGGAACTGCTCCAGTTTCCCCTTGCAGTGAGGGTCTAAAAGGGCGGCCACCCAAAAATAATCCCTCTCCTTCATTTGCCTGATCCGGGGGTCCCCCTTGAGGCAGCACAGCATCTGGGCAGCCATGGGGAAGAGGACAGCCAGCTGTGACTCTTCTTGGCTGCCCATGTCCATGAATGTCTTGGTCCTCCTGCTGCTGCCGCCTCTGGGAGTTGCCCCAAACCCAGACTAACGGTGCCCCTGGCACTGGCTCTTCCTCCTGACCAGGCCCAGACTCCTGGACTTTCATAACCTCCCCCTGGTCATGGTGGAGCAGTGTTGAATCTTCTTGCTCCACCAAGGCACTCTCCCCAGCATTGAGCAGGCAATCTAGTGTCCTGTCAAGCAGGTACACTATGGGGAGCACGTCATTGAGGCCAACATGCTCCCTGCTGACCAGCTTGGTCGCCTGCTTGAAGGGAGCCAACACAAGGCAGACCTGGTGTATCTGCCCCCACTCCGCATTAGTGATTTAGGGGAGTGGTTGTGATGGCACTTGAGTGCCAGCAGGTACTCCTTCACCATCAGTCGCTGCTCCCACAACCTCTCCAGCATGTGGAGGGTGGAGTTCCACCGAGTCACACTGTCCAACATCAGCCTGTGAGGTGGCAGGCTGTTGTCCTGCTGCAGTTTGGACAGGGACGCAGTGGCGGTTGGGTAGCGTTGGAAGTGGCTGGCAATCCTTTGTACCCTTTGCACTATGTTGCTCAACCTTGGGCATGTGTGCAGGAACTTCTGTACAACAAGGTTGAGGACATGTTCCATGCAGGGCACGTGTGTGAGACTTCCAGCATGAAGGGCAGCTAGGAGGTTGATGCCATTGTCACAGACAACCGTACCTGCCTGGAGCCTTTGGGGTGTCATCCACTTGTGGACCTAAGCCTGGAGGGCGGGCAGGACATAAGGTCCAGTGTGTCTCTGTTCCCCTAAGCTCACAAGCTGGAGCACGGCCTGGCAGCGGACGTGCCCCACACTTTAGTAGCTACGTGGATGCTTGTTGGGGGGCTCAGCAGTGGTGGAGACAGTGGCTTGAGGGAGAGCAGTAGTTCTCCCCTGAACACCCTGGGGCCGCACCACAAGCTGAGATGCCTCCACATCTGCTGATCCCTTTCCGGCACCTCGGAAGGACACCCAATGGGCTGTGAAGCTGAGATAGCGTTCCTGCCCACCATGTCTGCTGGTCAAGGCATCCATTGTGAGATGCACCCTGTCGCTGACAGCGTGAACCAGTGACAGGGATACATTCTGCACAATGTGCAGGTGTAGGGCAGGGACGCCGCTCCTGGCAAAGAAATAGCGGCTGGGTACACACCATCTGGGTTGAGCCTGCTCCAACATCTGCCGGAAGGGATTGCAGTCCACAAAATTAAAGGGTAGCAGACTTTGGGCAATAACCCTTGCCAGGAGCCCATTGAGTGAACGCACAGTGGTCCCTGGGTGCGTAGGCCGCAGAGCGCTCAAATACTTCTGCGACCGACGGCTGGTGCTGGACGGCAGTGTAGGTGGCGACAGAGGAGGGAGGCAGAGGTCTGGCTGACGGTACCTCCAGGAGATGGAGTGGGAATGCATTGTTGAAATGGGGTGGGGTGGCTGCAGGACAGTGACAGGAGCTGCTGTCCCCTGCGCACTGCTGCTGGCACTGCTGTCCCCTGTGCACTGCTGCTGGCGCTGCTACGATCACCCTGCATCTGGTCCTACTCCCGCCAGTGGTTGCCTCTCAGGTGCTGGGTAAGGGCAGTGGTACCCAGCCGAGCAAGTGACCTCCCTCTCCTCACCATGGCATGGCACAGCTGACAGATTGCAATTGTGTGATCTGCCAGGGTGAAGTAAGCCCAAACAGGCGACTTACGCACCAACCTCCTGTCAGATGGGGTGGTGCTGGCTTGCGCCTGATGGCTCAGTGCACACAGGTGGAGATGGCACCTGCTGCTGCTGCCAACTTGTGCTGCCATTACCAGTGGCTCCCTGGTGAACTGGCCTGCCGTTTGCCTCGGGTGCCTACCTTCCTCATCATTGCTGCTGTCACCTAACAAGGGAGGTACCCCCTCCTCCTCCTCCAACCCTTCCAAATAGTTGTGAGTATTAGGACCAAGCTGCAGCTCACTCTCCTGCATTACCTCCCCCATGATGTCCCTTTCGCTGTCTCTGTCAAACAGCAGCAGGGATGAGTCTTGGTGGATGGGGGCTATGGGGGCTGGTCCTGCAGGAGGCAGAGAGCTACTGCTGCTCAGAGCAGGGGCTAAGGACTCCGTGGCACTGACTTATGTCACAAAAGCCACAACTGCCTCAGCGTCCTGAGATGAAATGGGGCGTCTCTCATGCCCCAAAAAAATCCTGGATGAGGAAGACGCCCATGCCAGCTTTGCCCGCCCCTCCACGGGTAGAGGAGCGGCCCCATGCTGGCAGCAGTCCAGCACTGGAACCAACTCCCCTATCACACCCAGGGCCGCTCATGGTAGGCAAAAAATTTTTTTACTGACAAAAACACTATACAAAGAAAATAAAGAGGGACTTTGAGATTACTTTATTGGGTTTGGGGCAAAAATCTAATAAAATAGGGATTCAAAAAACAGATAGCAAATGACTTTTTAATCCCTATCACAGCACAGTGATTCCTATCACAGCACACTAATCCCTATCAAAGCACAAAAAGACAGACCAAAAATTACTTTGTTTTTCAAAGAGGAAAGACAAAGACACTAATCCCTATCATAGCACAGTTATTCCTATCACAGCACAATAATCCCTATCACAGCACAAAAAAAACTGCAAATGACTTTTTTTCAAAGACAAAAGACAAAGACACTAATTCCTATTTTAGCACAGTAATTCCTATCACAGTGCAGTAATCCCTATCACAGCACAAAAAACAGACAGCAAATGTCTTTTTTTTCAAAGATGAAAGACAAAGACACTAATCCCTATGAAAGCACAGTAATTCCTATCATAGCACAGTAACCCTATCACATTACAAAAAAACTGATAGCAAATGCCTTTTTTTTCAAATACGAAAGACAAAGACACTAATGCCTATCACCGCACAGTAATCCCTATCACAGCACACTAATCCCTATCATAGCACAGAAAAGCAGACAGCAAATGACTTTTTTTTCAAAGACGAAAGACAAAGACACTAATCCCTAACAAAGTACAATAATTCCTATAACACTAACTAACACCCTGCACTGGAACCTATCAGCTACACTATATCACTATCTAACCTACACTGACTATCTCCCACTAACTATCTGTAACATATATATATATATATATATATATATATCAGCTAACTAACTATCTAATGTAATTAAATACGGATCCAGATGAGTCTGCAAAAAAGCACAGAGCATAGCAATGACACAGCTCTTTCTCTCAGAACAGCAAAAAAACAGCAGAAAATGGCTGCTGGGGAGTTACATATATAGTAAAGGGGTAGGTAACTATCCTATTGGTTGCTAGGGATGTTGCTGAGCTCTGACAAAGATATTGCAGCCTTCTGATTGGCCCACAAGCAAGAAGCAGTAGTACTGATGAAAATTTTTTTTTTAATATTTGCGATTACGAATATATAGCACTATATTCTAGATCTTCACAAAATCTCGAAGTGCCGATATTCGCAATAAAAATTTGCGATTAGAATATTCACGCTCAACACTAATTGGCACCACATTTGCTATGCGCCAATCCTGTGGAACTCTCCCTGTCAGTATAGAGTCCTTAAATATCAGAAATAAGGGTCTGGCTATGACATTACTTAATACTCTTAGGATATGGGGGTGTATGCCATCCGGTCCTGGCAATTTGTCTATTTGAATCTTTTTAAGACGCTGCTGTACTTCTTTCTGGGTCAAACAGGGCACTTTTGATGTGGAATTTACTTTTACATTCAGCATTTCATCTGACAGTTTATTTTCTCCAGTGAATACAGTGGAGAAAAAAAATATTTAATAGCTTTGCTTTCTCATCATCGCTCTCTGCAACTCTCCCCTCATCACTCTGCAAAGGGCAGACACCTTCAGATTTATACTTTTTTTTACCATTGATACAATTGAAGAACCTTTTAGGGTTAGTGTTGCTCTCTTTGGCAATTAATCTCTCGGTCTCTAGTTTGGCTGCTTTTATTTGTTTTTTAAATATTCTATTTTTTCCTCAGTTTTTTAGTGCTTCCTCGCTACCCTCCTGTTTTAGTGATTTAAATGCTTTCTTTTTGTCAGTTATTGCTTTCTTTACAGTTCTATTTATCCACATAGTTTTTTTCTTGTTCCTTAACCTTTTATTCCCGTAAGGTATGTACCAGTCACAATGCGATTTTAGGATGCTTTTAAGAATATCCCATTTTGTGGCTATATTTTTATTTTTGAGGACTTTGTCCCAGTTAATTAGGCCTATGGCCTCTCTTAGTTGGCTAAATTTAGCTCTTTTGAAGTTTGGCATTTTGGTTCCTCCCTGAAGAAACACTCTTTTGAATGACAATTGGAAGGTTATTACTTTATGGTCACTGTTTCCCAGGTATCCCCCAACCTGCGCATCTGTTGTTCTGTCAGGTCAAATGGTTAATAGAGATGTCGCGAAGATAAAATTTTCAGTTCGCGAACGGCGAACGCTAACTTCCGCAAATGTTCGCGAACGGGCGAATCGCCATAGACTTCAATAGACAGGCGAATTTTAAAACCCACAGGGACTCTTTCTGGCCACAATAGTGATGGAAAAGTTGTTTCAAGGGGACTAACACCTGGACTGTAGCATGCCGGAGGGGGATCCATGGCAAAACTCCCATGGAAAATTACGTAGTTGACGCAGAGTGTGGTAAGTTGAATTCACAATGCGATTAATATAACCTGCATTAATCGCATTGCGAATTCAACTTAGAGCTAAGTTCCTAATGGTTGTATTGCTAGAATTGACGAATATAACGAATATAGCACTATATTCTCAATCTTCCTTATATTCTAGCAATACAACCATTAGGAACCCAGCTCTAAGTTGAATTCGCAATGCGATTAATACACTGCGTGCAGAATTATTAGGCAAATGAGTATTTCGACCACATCATCCTCTTTATGCATGTTGTCTTACTCCAAGCTGTATAGGCTCGAAAGCCTACTACCAATTAAGCATATTAGGTGATGTGCATCTCTGTAATGAGAAGGGGTGTGGTCTAATGAAATCAACACCCTATATTAGGTGTGCATAATTATTAGGCAACTTCCTTTCCTTTGGCAAAATGGGTCAAAAGAAGGACTTGACAGGCTCAGAAAAGTCAAAAATAGTGAGATATCTTGCAGAGGGATGCAGCACTCTTAAAATTGCAAAGCTTCTGAAGCGTGATCATCGAACAATCAAGCGTTTCATTCAAAATAGTCAACAGGGTCGCAAGAAGCGTGTGGAAAAACCAAGGCGCAAAATAACTGCCCATGAACTGAGAAAAGTCAAGCGTGCAGCTGCCAAGATGCCACTTGCCACCAGTTTGGCCATATTTCAGAGCTGCAACATCACTGGAGTGCCCAAAAGCCCAAGGTGTGCAATACTCAGAGACATGGCCAAGGTAAGAAAGGCTGAAAGACGACCACCACTGAACAAGAACCACAAGCTGAAACGTCAAGACTGGGCCAAGAAATATCTCAAGACTGATTTTTCTAAGGTTTTATGGACTGATGAAATGAGAGGGAGTCTTGATGGGCCAGAGGGATGGGCCCGTGGCTGGATTGGTAAAGGGCAGAGAGCTCCAGTCCGACTCAGACGCCAGCAAGGTGGAGGTGGAGTACTGGTTTGGGCTGGTATCATCAAAGATGAGCTTGTGGGGCCTTTTCGGGTTGAGGAAGGAGTCAAACTCAACTCCCAGTCCTACTGCCAGTTTCTGGAAGACACCTTCTTCAAGCAGTGGTACAGGAAGAAGTCTGCATCATTCAAGAAAAACAGGATTTTCATGCAGGACAATGCTCCATCACACGCGTCCAAGTACTCCACAGCGTGGCTGGCAAGAAAGGGTATAAAAGAAGAAAATCTAATGACATGGCCTCCTTGTTCACCTGATCTGAACCCCATTGAGAACCTGTGGTCCATCATCAAATGTGAGATTTACAAGGAGGGAAAACAGTACACCTCTCTGAACAGTGTCTGGGAGGCTGTGGTTGCTGCTGCACGCAATGTTGATGGTGAACAGATCAAAACACCGACAGAATCCATGGATGGCAGGCTTTTGAGTGTCCTTGCAAAGAAAGGTGGCTATATTGGTCACTGATTTGTTTTTGTTTTGTTTTTGAATGTCAGAAATGTATATTTGTGAATGTTGAGATGTTATATTGGTTTCACTGGTAAAAATAAATAATTGAAATGGGTATATATTTGTTTTTTGTTAAGTTGCCTAATAATTATGCACAGTAATAGTCACCTGCACACACAGATATCCCCCTAAAATAGCTAAAACTAAAAACAAACTAAAAACTACTTCCAAAAATATTCAGCTTTGATATTAGAGTTTTTTGGGTTCATTGAGAACATGGTTGTTGTTCAATAATAAAATTAATCCTCAAAAATACAACTTGCCTAATAATTCTGCACTCCCTGTATAACCTGTATTAATCGCATTGCGATTACAACTTAGTCAAGTTTGTGACACTGCAGCTTCAGAATGAATCTAAGATGGATGCTGTCCTTGCTTTTTGATAGGAGGTGGGAGGGTCTGGGAGGGAGGGAATGCTGATTGGCTGGTATGTGTCTGCTGACTGTGAGGTGCAGGGTAAAAAAGTTCTCAATGATAATGTATAGGGGGCGGACCGAACATCGCATATGTTCGCCCGCCGCGGCAAATAGTTTGGGACATCACTATTGGTTAATACTAAGTCCAGTACGACTGTCCCTCTAGTCGGATCCTGAACCAGTTGGGAAAGTTAATAGTCTTTGTTTATTGCCAAGAACCTATTTCCTTTATGAGATGTACAGGTTTCAGTTTCCCAGTCCATATCTGGGTAGTTGAAGTCCCACATAATAACGACCTCAATATGATCTGCCGCCTCGTCTATCTCGTTTAGTAGCAGATTTTCTGTGGACTCTGGTATATTAGGTGGTTTATAATAAACTTCTATTAGTATTTTATTATTGTTTTTGCCTCCATGTATTTCTACCCACAGTGACTCCACATGTTCATGTCCCTCACTTATATCTTATCAGACTGTGGGCTTTAGACAGGTCTTTACATAAAGGCAGATCCCTCCCTCTCTCCAGTTTTTGCAATCCCTTCTAAACAGACTGTAACACTGTACGTTAACTGCCTAGTCATAGCTATCACCTAGCCATGTCTCAGTTATTCCCACTATGTCATAGTCCTCCTCACAGATCACTAATTCCAGTTCACCAGTTTTATTAGTTAGGCTTCTGGCATTAGTATACATACAATTAAGAGGTTTATGCAAATTTTTTACCCTACACCTTTCCTTCTGAACTGTTCTAGTCCCTCCTTCCATTCCTCCCCCAGTCCCATTACCTTGCCTCCGGTCTCTATCTACACTTACCATCCTATAACGTAATTACCCTCCCCCCCAGTCCCTAGTTTAAACACTCCTCCAACCTTCTAGCCATCTTCTCCCCCAACATAGCTGCCCCTTCCCCATTGAGGTGCAGCCCATCCCTACGATAGAGCCTTTAGTCGACAGATAAGTCTGCCCAGTTCTCCAGAAACCCAAACCCCTCCTTTCTACACCAGTTCTTCAGCCACTTGTTAACCTGTGTTGAACTCAAGCGCCAGGAAGACAACACACCATTCGACGATCCTGGTCTTTGTGACAGATTGCCCTATCTGTACCCCTAAAAATTGTGTTTACCACTACCAGCACCTGTTTGGCCTGCCCTGCTCTCCTGCTTACTGGAGCTGACATTCCCCTGACTGGAAGAGGAAGGATCCGGCTGCAGCAGTGCTCTCCCTGAACTGACATCCCCCTCATCTGCCAACCTTGCAAACTTGTTGGGGTGTTAGAGCCTACAATAACCCAAAAACCGAACCTCACTCCCCAACTTACTGCAACTTGTACAAAAAAAGAGCAAGGATTTAACAAGGTAAAAAAAATCTCATTTTATTAATTATAAATCACATGAGTATTACAGGTGAGACTCAAAAGGGACAGAACATGGAGACTGGGCCACAAAAGGGCTCTGCAATGTGGAGAATCACAATGGGGGATAATGTGACCATATACAGCAGGTAACAGACAATTAACAGAAGCTGTGAATATTGGAGTAGTTGCGGGTGTACGGCATACATATTAGGACATCGTCAGACATCATCCACAACTCCATCCTCCGTCAGGCAAAACTCACTCCTACCTCAGACTTTAGACAAAACTCCATCAGACCTCAGACAAAACTCTGTTCTCCCTCATCCAAAACTCCGTCCTCCCTCAGACATCAGCCAAAACTCCGTCCTCCCTCAGACATCAGCCAAAACTCCGTCCTCCCTCAGACATCAGCCAAAACTCCGTCCTCCCTCAGACATCAGCCAAAACTCCCTCAGACATCAGCCAAAACTCCCTCAGACATCAGCCAAAACTCCCTCAGACATCAGCCAAAACTCCCTCAGACATCAGCCAAAACTCCCTCAGACATCAGCCAAAACTCCCTCAGACATCAGCCAAAACTCCCTCAGACATCAGCCAAAACTCCCTCAGACATCAGCCAAAACTCCCTCAGACATCAGCCAAAACTCTGTCCTCCCTAACTCAAAATATGCCCTACTACACACACTCTTCACCTGACAGAGCTGCTAGCTGCTGGAGAGGCAAAGGACCTGTGATGATGTCATGAGTCACGTGTGTGGGAGGGGTCAGATGTGCACAGCAGCTGGTACAGTGTACAGAAATGTAGCCATCAAATAGAGCTCTGTACTAGAGATGTGTGTATAACCTGCATGTAGCAGAGCTGTGTACTGTGTAGCAGAGCTGTATGTGTAACCTGCATGTAGCAGAGCTGTGTACTGTGTAGCAGAGCTGTATGTGTAACCTGCATGTAGCACAGCTGTATGTGTAACCTGCATGTAGCAGAGCTGTGTACTGTGTAGCAGAGCTGTATGTGTAACCTGCATGTAGCAGAGCTGTATATGTAACCTGCATGTAGCAGGGCTGTGTACTGTGTAGCAGAGCTGTATGTGTAACCTGCATGTAGCACAGCTGTGTACTGTGTAGCAAAGCTGCATGTGTAACCTGCATGTAGCAGAGCTGTATGTGTAACCTGCATGTAGCAGAGCTGTATACTGTGTAGCAGAGCTGTATGTGTAACCTGCATATTGCAGTGCTGTGTACTGTGTAGCAGATCTATATGTGTACCCTGCATGTAGCAGAGCTGTGTACTGTGTAGCAGAACTGTATGTGTAACCTGCATGTAGCAGAGCTGTATGTGTAATCCGGATGTAGCAGTGCTGTGTACTGTGTAACCTGCATGTAGCAGAGCTGTATGTGTAACCTGCATGTAGCAGAGCTGTTTACTGTGTAGCAGAGCTATATGTGTAACCTGAATGTAGCAGTGATATGTACTGTGTAGCAGATCTGTTTGTGTACCCTCCATGTAGCAGAGCTGTGTACTGTGTAGCAGAGCTGTATGTGTAACCTGCATGTATCAGTGCTGTGTACTGTGTAGCAGATCTGTATGTGTACCCTGCATGTAGCAGAGCTGTATGTGTAACCTGCATGTAGCAGAGCTGTATGTGTAACCTGCATGTAGCAGAGCTGTATGTGTAACCTGCATGTAGCAGAGCTGTGTACTGTGTAGCAGAGCTGTATGTATAACCTGCATGTAGCAGAGCTGTATGTGTAACCTGCATGTAGCAGAGCTGTGTACTGTGTAGCAGAGCTGTATGTGTAACCTGCATGTAGCAGAGCTGTATGTGTAAACTGCATGTAGCAGAGCTGTGTACTGTGTAGCAGAGCTGTATGTATAACCTGCATGTAGCAGTGCTGTGTAGCAGAGCTGTATGTGTAACCTGCATGTAGCAGAGCTGTATGTGTAACCTGCATGTAGCAGAGCTGTATGTGTAACCTGCATGTAGCAGAGCTGTGTACTGTGTAGCAGAGCTGTATGTATAACCTGCATGTAGCAGAGCTGTGTACTGTGTAGCAGAGCTGTATGTGTAACCTGCATGTAGCAGATCTGTATGTGTAACCTGCATGTAGCAGAGCTGTGTACTGTGTAGCAGAGCTGTATGTGTAACCTGCATGTAGCATAGCTGTGTACTGTGTAGAAGAGCTGTATGTGTAACCTGCATATTGCAGTGCTGTGTACTGTGTAGCAGATCTGTATGTGTACCCTGCATGTAGCAGAGCTGTGTACTGTGTAGCAGAGCTGTATGTGTAACCTGCATGTAGCAGAGCTGTATGTGTAATCCGGATGTAGCAGAGCTGTGTATTGTGTAACCTGCATGTAGCAGAGCTGTATGTGTAACCTGCATGTAGCAGTGCTATGTACTGTGTAGCAGATCTGTATGTGTACCCTGCATGTAGCAGAGCTGTGTACTGTGTAGCAGAGCTGTATGTGTAACCTGCATGTATCAGTGCTGTGTACTGTGTAGCAGAGCTGTATGTGTAACCTGCATGTAGCAGAGCTGTGTACTGTGTAGCAGAGCTGTATGTGTAACCTGCATGGAGCAGAGCTGTGTACTGTGTAGCAGAGCTGTATGTGTAATCTGCATGTAGCAGTGATGTGTACTGTGTAGCAGAGCTGTATGTGTAACCTGCATGTAGCAGAGCTGTGTACTGTGTAGCAGAGCTGTATGTATTACCTGCATGAGGCAGTGCTGTGTACTGTGTAGCAGAGCTATATGTGTAACCTGCATGTAGCAGAGCTGTGTACTGTGTAGCAGAGCTGTATGTGTAACCTGCATGTAGCAGTGCTGTGTACTGTGTAGCAGAGCTGTATATATAACCTGCATGCAACAGAGCTGTGTACTGTGTAGCAGAGCTGTATGTGTAACCTGCAGGTAGCAGTGCTGTGTAATGTGTAGCAGAGATGTGTACTGTGTTACAGAGATGTGTGTGTAACCTGCATGTAGCAGAGCTGTGTACTGTGTTACAGAGATGTGTGTGTAACCTGGGAACTATAAAAAAGTGTAAAAAATAAAATAAAAAATCAGATCACCCTTTTCCCAAAATGAAAATAAAAGAACTGAAAAAATACACATCATGGGTGTCGCAATGTGTAAAAACACCCATTGTATAAAAATATATTCCCCATACGGCAAACAGCAAAACAGAAAAATAAAGAGTCCAATTGTCCGATTCGCCGTTTTTGGTCGCTTCATTTGCTACAATTATTTTTATAAAAAGTGATCAAAAAGTCTTAAACACCCCAGAATGGTATCAGTGAAAAGTTCAGATTGCCCTGCAAAAAATTAGCCCCACCCAGCTCCGTACACATAATTACAAAAAAGTTATAGGGATCAAAATATGGAGAAAAAAAAAATAAATCAGATTCTGGAAATCTCCTGTCACTCTGAGTTACTCAGAATTGGTAGCCCTAATTAATAAATACATGCAACATGAATGCATATATGCCGCTTCACACAAAACTAGATCACAAGTGTTATGCCTCTTGCACATAAACGTTGTTGGTCCATTCCGTGCATTGGGCAACGTGCGTGCAGCGGCCAGGACAGATCCAGACCTATTCAACTTGAATGGGTCTGTGAGCATGTTTACTTTTTGGCTGTGCGGAGGCACGGCCAGAAACACCACGGAAGCACTCTGTAGTGCTTCTATGGGGATCCGATCCGTGTTTCCGTTCCGTTTAAGTGAATGGGTCGACATCACGGATGCGGGATGCACACGGCTGGTGCCCTGTGTATTGCGGAACTGCCGTATGTGGTCCACAATACAACCACAGACACACAGCGGCCATGTGCAAGAGGCCTTACAAAGATGGGATTTATGGTGCACATCCTCTTATGCTTCCCATATTCCACAGATTTCTGTCACACAGCTACTTAGAGTTGTGCTGATAAGTTTACATACCATTGCAGAATTTATGATTTCTTAAAGGGGTATTCTCATCTTCCCTTTACATACTTACCTTCCTTGAGCGCGACGTTCACTTCCTATGATTCTTCTCCCGGCCGGGCCGCGTTTGCGCAGAAGACTGAAGATTTTCTCTCGGCCGGGCCGCTCAATGTCCTGAATGCGCATGCCGCCATGCATGTGCCATGGTTACTTATTCCTGGCCTGTATAGTACAGAGTCGGCGTGCGCGTTCGCGGCTCTGTACTATACTGGCCAGGAAGAAGTCATCATGGCGCATGCGCGGCGGCATGCGCGTTCAGGACATTGCGCGGCCCGGCCGGGAGAGAATCCTCAGTCTTCTGTGCAAGCGCAGCCCGGCGGGATTCGACAGGAGAGGTGGCCGTAACCAGGGGAGACCAAAGACAACATCAGGTAAGAGGTGACTTATTTTCTAAAGAAGGGTGGGAATTGGGTAATAAAATGTATTTAGAAAAATCATCACTGTCAAATCATTAACAGATTTAACAGTGATCATTAAGATGAGAATACCCCTTTAACCATTGTTCTGAGAATATGAATGATAACACGGACACTTTTCTCTCGCTCATGGTTAGCAGTCGGCTGAAGCCATTTATGTCAAACAACTGTGTTTACTCTTTATAAATCATAATCACAACACAAACTCCCCAAATGACCCGGATCAGAAGTTTACACACCCCAGTTCTTAATACCATGTATTGCCCCCTGACAGCTTGAAGTCTTTTGTTGTAGTTGTGGATGAGGCTCTTTATTTTCTCAGATGGTAAAACTGCCCATTCTTCCTGTTGAAAAAAAAATGCAATTCCACCACAGTTTTACGGGATTTTTATTTACGACATTCGATTTGCGATAAAACTGACTGGTTACTTTTATTCTACAGGTCAGATCTGTGTACGGAGCTGGGTGAGGGCTCATTTTTTGCGGGGCAATCTGAACTTTTTACTGATACCATTCTGGGGTGTTTAAGACTTTTTGATCACTTTTTATTTAAATTTTTGTAGCAAATGAAGCGACCAAAAACGGCGAATCGGACATTGGACTCTTTTTTCTTCTGTTTTGCTGTGGTCCTTATAGGGAATATATTTTTACACAGCTCTGCTACATGCAGGTTACACATACAGCTCTGCTACACAGTACACAGCTCTGCTACATGCAGGTTACACATACAGCTCTGCTACACAGTACACAGCTCTGCTACATGCAGGGTACACATACAGCTCTGCTACATGCAGGGTACACATACAGCTCTGCTACAAAGTACACAGCTCTGCTACATGCAACTTACACATACAGCACTGCTACACAGTACACAGCACTGCTACACATACAGCTCTGCTACACAGTATATAAATCTGCTACATACAGCTCTGCTACACAGTACTGCTACATGCAGGTTACACATACAGCTCTGCTACATGCAGGTTACACATACAGCTTTGCTACACAGTACACAGCTCTGTTACATGCAGGTTACACATACAGCTCTGCTACATGCAGGTTACACATACAGCTCTGCTACACAGTACACAGCTCTGCTACATGCAGGGTACACATACAGCTTTGCTACACAGTACACAGCTCTGCTATATGCAAGTTATATATACAGCTCTGCTACACAGTACAAAGCACTGCTACATGCAGGTTACACATACAGCTCTGCTACACAGTACACTGCTCTGCTACATGCAGGTTACACATACAGCTCTGCTACACAGTACACAACTTTGCTATATGCAGGTTAGACACACATCTCTAGTACAGAGCTCTATTTGATGGCTACAGTTCTGTACACTCTACCAGCTGCTGTGCACATCTGACCCCTCCCACACACATGACTTGTCACATGGTCATGACATCATCATAGGTCCTTTGCTTCTTCAGCATCTAGACGCTCTGTCAGGTGAAGAGTGCGTGTAGTAGGGCATATTTTGGCTGAGGGACGACAGAGTTTTGGCTGAGGGACGACAGAGTTTTGGCTGAGGGACGACAGAGTTTTGGCTGAGGGACGACAGAGTTTTGGCTGAGGGACGACAGAGTTTTGGCTGATGTCTGAGGGAGGACGGAGTTTTGGATGAGGGAGGACAGAGTTTTGTCTGAGGTCTGATGGAGTTTTGGATGAGGGAGGACGGAGTTTTGTCTGAGGTAGAAGGGAGTTTTTCCTGACGGAGGATGGAGTTGTGGATGATGTCTGACGATGTCCTAATATGTACGCCGTACGGGTGCAATTGCTGTCCCCTAGTGTTGAACAACTACCTAGCTCTTATTCACAGCATCCAAGCAATGGATGCTGTAGGGTGTAATTGGACAGTGCAATACTACTCATAAAGATGGCATATAACAATAACTGTAAATCACTAGTCCCACCCTAATCCAGATACCATGTTACCTACCCATGTTGCTGCTGAAAAATTGTGACACGGTTCCCCCACTGCTTCGACCTCAACACGTGTTTCGCCACGTAGGCTTCGTCAGGAGGTACGAATGTTGATCACGGTTAGCGGCGAATCAGGGTTCCACGCCGGAGAGGGAGCGTGAGAAAGAGAGAGACCACATCCAAGGGCGATCAATGGATGAAATTTAATTGTGATCTAGCGGAAATGTGGAAGAAGCTATTAAAACGGAAGAATTGAGGGAAAGGAGGGGGCGTGCGGCAATTATCCACTCCCGACTCGGGGAGGTAGTGATAATAAATAACAATACAGGACTTTTAAGATGCCCTGTTATTGAAATGATTAATAAAAAATTATAGGGAATATTACTGGGGTATTTTGGATTTGGAAACGTTAGACAGGAGAGGCCCTGCTGCCGCTTTGTTGACTCTAGATAACTTCTGCCTGATTGCAATCCATTTGGATATCTTCTTTATCAACTTTCGATGTTCTTTTCTGAGCCTACCATGTTGATCACAGTTATCGGCGAATCAGGGTTCCACGCCGGAGAGGGAGCGTGAGAAAGGGACACCACATCCAAGGGAGGTCAATGACTGCAATGTGATAGAGCTGAAATGTGGGACCAATTATTAAAGCTGAAGGATCGAAGAAAAGGGCCAATTAAAGATGAATTTTGCAAAATTAATTCCCTGTCACCTATGCAGAGCAGGGGTTTTTCATCATCAAAAATGGGTTAATGTCACCCACCAATGGAACAGAGGATTTTTAAAAATTTCGGTCCCTGTCACCTATGCAGAGCAGGGGTTTATTCACTGCAAAAATGGTAAAATGTCACCAAAGATTCTAACAGAAAAATTTATGATTTTTTTTTTACCTGTCTACTAGGTATTACAGTGGTATATCACACCCAAAAATTTGTGAATTTCACCCGAATATGTAACAGACAAATTAGTGAAATCTTACCTGTCTACTAGGTAGAGCAGGGGTATATCACACCCAATGATTGGTGAATTTCAACTGAATATGTAACAGACAAATTTGTGAATTTTTTTAACCTGTCTACTAGGTATAGCAGTGGAAACAAAGAAAAAGGAGCTCATGATACCAAAAAAATATATTATTTATTAAAGCATAATTAAAAAATGACATGAGTGAAGCCAATAAATAAATGGTGCCATAGACATGATGAAAAATAGGAGCGGAGGACAGAAAAAGAAACGCCACCCTGGGAGAACAAGCACACGGATCAAAAAAGCATGGTACAATGCACTACCCTGGTTTTCCTCGCACACGGCTCTGTTTGGCGAGTCCCTGTCTCCTGCTGTTCCCCTCTGGTTACCATCATCATTATTATTTGTGGTAGGCAAACGTGTTTGCCGTATTTGGGGGAGGGGAGGCTGGTTACCCTATATAAACCCCCCTCCCCCTAATAGGGTTGTCGACGGCGAATGCTTAGAGCAGCGCTACTCAGCTGACAGGCACTTCCGGTTTCACGGCCAGACGAGGTTCGCGTTCATTGCAGCAAGCAGCGTGCAGAAGATTGTGGTAGGATCGGGGCTGGGTTGGGGAGGGGAGGGAAAAGCTCTGGACGGTAACCTGGCGCGGGTAGTTGGGGGGCGAGGGGGATCGCAGGCAAGCCTGATCATGCAGGGGTTTGATGTCGGCATTAGCGCCGCGGCAAGGGGGCGTGTATCGGGTGCCGCGGCGTTCTCTCAGCTCGACACTGACGCTCAGGTCGGGTATGCTTTATACTGGCCTCTGGTGTAAGGGGTAGCATGGCAATATGCGTGTGATAAATGGAAGTGAGGTCGTAGTAATACGGGAGATGCAGCAGAGGACATATATAAAAAAAAAAAAAAAAAAAAAAAAAAGAGAGGGGGGGGCAGGGAAGTGGGGGGGAATATATGGGCTAAAAATATATACTATAGGATAGATTGTAGTAGGTTATAGGTGGCGCAAGCAGGGGTTGAAAAAAAAAAAAAAAAATAGAGACAGGGAAGTGATTTAAAGTAGATTACAATAAAGTTATATCATAGAGGGGGGAGGGGAGTTTTAAAAAAAAAAAAAAAAAAAAAAAGGGGGGGGGGAGATAGGTACATAGTGGGGATTATTCAGTTAGATATACAGTTAGGTTAGTGGCTACGCTGGTAGCTTAAGTCTATAATATGATGCATTTCGCAGGTTACAAGCTTGTCGACTGGTAGGAGTATACGGCTCGTCACTTCAATTTTTGTTTCGTTGGAAGCCTGATAGCAGGTAATAAAAAAAAAAAAAAAAAAAGGGGAAGGGGAGGAATACAGTCAAGGGGGAAGGGAGGAGTGTGTATTAAAAAATATATATACATTGTTATTTCAGCATACGTTCAGATACAGCATAAAGACCTGCGCATCTTTAAAATTCGATTTTTCAAGCGAGAAGTCTGTCACGTCTACAGACTCAATGTAAGTCCTGTCACGCCTTCAGGCAAGTGTACGTGCTGCCACGTCTGCAGCTATTAAGACCTGTCACGACTTCAGGCAGTGGGTTCGGTCTGGCACGTCTTCAGACATATAAGTCCTGTCACGGCTTCAGGCGTCACGTATAGTCTGGCACGTCCTCAGACTCAGTAAGTCCTGACACGACTTCAGGGTCTCATATAGTCTGTCACGTCTTCAGACTCAGTAAGTCCTGACACGACTTCAGGCACTACGCATGGGGGCCTCACATATCACATTGTGGTTCCGGGCATTGCACGATTGCGGTTCATGGGTCAGGCACAGAGTTAGGTTTAAGAGCACTAGCTGGGGTTATAATTATTTCATCTTGTCTGCAGGGGAGTGGTTCCTTTATACAGAGTTCTGTTGATAGTTCTGCACCTTTCAGGTGGGTGGCAGGGGCTTGGTGATGGGCCTTTTCATAGTGAGATTACAAGTTCTATGCTCAAAGTTCTCTTTTACTATTCTAGTGCAAGATGTCTAATATCTCGGAAATTGGGGAGACTCCTAGCTGTCATGGGAGCATTGATCTACAGTCTGAGAGTGGAGGACCTACCTACAGGTCATGGACCGTGCCTAAACTGATGGCAGAATTAACGAGAAGAGGGGTCCCATTTTCCACCGCAGCCAGGAAGGCTGAACTATATAGACTATTACAGTCAGAGTCTGCAGGGTCAAGTCAGGACGTGGTCTCTGTGAACACAATTCAGACGTCCCTGACGCAACTGCACACTTTGATCAATTCAATGGCTACCTCACTGTCTGAGGTGCAAAGTAGATTGGAATCGGTTGAGAATAAGGTCATCTCAGGTCCGGCGGCAGGGGCCAGTCGCCCGGCCACTCAGGGAATACAACAGGAACCCCAAACAGCTCCTATTAGTTTTCCTGATATCGCGCCCTCGCATTTCGTCCCTAGCAATATTCGGCAGGACATTGTAGAGGGTAAGGATGTCAACCTAGCTACACTCCTTATCGCCACTCATGAAACACCTGACAACAAAACAATTGCTTGCGGAGAAGTGTCAGTGGTCTTAAAATCAAAAGATGTTAGGCTTAATAGGAAGCTTACCATTCCTGAATTTGTATTAGCGTTTAGTCTTTGGCGAGACGTTATTTGTTCAGTCAGTCCTCAGAGAAGGGAAGAACTAGATTTGTATCTCTATAAGGTTGTAGAACTTGGGTATAGGTATGGGGGTACAGCGTTTTATGAGTATCACAGGTCTTTCTCTGCAAAAGCAGCAGCGGCTTTGTCCCAGTTTAATCAGAGGATCGACTGGTCAAAAATGGACACCGAATTATTCTGCCGACACTTTGCAGGCTTGAAGGCCCCGGCTTGTTCGTTATGCAATTCCTATTCTCATACGACAGCATGGTGCACTAGCAGCAATGGGTTGGTAGAATCTCAGCAGGTGAAGAGTTTCCAGTTCCCTTCCACCAGTAAAATGGCAACAGGCATGGATAAATTAGGTCGACCTATCAGATTCCTAGGCAGGTCACAACTTTGCAATAATTTTAACTTTGCGAATTGTCATTATAGTCAATGCAGGTTACTACACTTATGCTCTATTTGCTTTAGGGCCCACCCAAGGGCGGCCTGTCCACAGAGAGATGTCAAGACCACATGACTAGGCGTGGTAAATATAGATCTATTGAAGCTATTGCTGGCGGATCACCCAGAGGCAGGTTGGGTACAGTTCGTCCTAGAGGGTTTAGCTAACGGGTTTCATACAGGGTTCATGGCACTCCCGCAGGTCCCTTACGAGTGTAGTAATCTACGTTCGGCGGATAGGAATCCATCAGTTGTGTCAGATTTAATCCAGCAGGAACTCGACAAAGGTTATTTGATCGGGCCTCTTAGTCAGTCACCATTTGATTGCTGGCGCGTCAACCCGGTGGGGGTTGTGACCGGGAAATTCAATCCTAATAAAAAAAGGCTTATTTACGACTTGTCAGCGCCTCATTCATCATCCATTCCCAGTTTAAATTCTCTAATACCATCAGAAGAATTCTCCATGAAATATTCCTCAATAGACGAGGCTATTCAGGTAATATTGTCGTTAGGATACAATACGTGGCTATCGAAAGCGGATATTACTGACGCCTTTAAATTACTCCCCTTACAACCACAGCTTTGGTGTTGGCACGGTATTAAGTGGCAAGATTCATATTATTTTTCCAACAAACTTACGTTTGGCTCCAAATCCAGCCCCTGGTTGTTTGACCAATTTGCGAAGGCTTTACACTGGGTGCTGACAGACAAATTCAGGGTTAATCACGTCATACATTATCTGGACGATTTCTTGCTAATCGAGCCATCGTGGCAGGTTCCGCAAGATTTACATGTTCTGCAGTCAGTCTTTGAGGACCTCAATGTCCCCGTTGCAGCCAGTAAAGTGGAAGGGCCCAGTACTAGAATTACCTTTTTAGGTATACAGTTGGATACACAAAGAATGGAGGCTAGTTTACCAGCTGATAAACTAGTTAGAGTCAAGGAGGCGGTATCTAACGTTACTAGGGCTACAGTAATCTCCAAAACAGAATTGCAGTCTCTCCTGGGGGTTCTCAATTTCGCTATTCGCATAATCCCACAGGGTAGATCATTTATATCTAGATTGTTGAGACTACTCTCCTTGGCACCGGAGCAGGACAGTCCGATTCGTCTAGATCAGCAGGCCAGGGCAGACTTAAGCATGTGGGACAAATTCCTGTCTCAATGGAATGGGGTCTCGTTATTTTTCCCAGTAGCATCTAATCAATCGCCAGTGGTATACTCTGATGCAGCTGCCACTGCAGGGTTTGCGGCTATCTATGGTTCACAATGGATGGCGGGTCGTTGGCCTCCAGAGATTGGTAATTTCCCCGTAAGTATGCGGTCTTCCCCTCTCTTGGAGCTTTATCCTATAGTGGCAGCTGCACAGGTCTGGGGTGCGGAATGGACGAACAAGACAGTCTTGTTCTTGACAGACAGCGCAGTAGTGGTCGAGATTTTAGCTAGTGGTAGATCCGCGGCGTTAGAAATTATGTCCTTTGTGCGGAGGCTGGTGTGGTTATCCCTACAACATCAGTTTAATTTTGTGTGCTCCCATGTTAGTGGTCTTGAAAACACGGCAGCAGATGCGTTGTCCCGCTTCAATTTCCCTCTTTTCTTCCAGGTTTTCCCAGAAGCAGACCCAGTACCGTCAGTTATACCGCGATACGCAGATCTGAGGATGGATTAGAGCTCCATCTCGAAACAGCGCGCAGGCTCATGCGCCAATCATTATCGAGTAATACGATTAGACTCTACAACACAGCATGGGCATGGTTTACGAAGTTCAGTAAATCTTACCCAGCGGAGGGTATGGGGCATATTTCCTATATAATGGCATTCATCGGGTTTTGCCACTCTCAGCTAAAATTAGCTTATAGCACCATTAAAATATATCTGGCGGGAATTCAGCATTTTTTCCATTTACTCCGCCCCGAGGAGCCGTCACTTTTCTCAGCCCACCCCATTAGAGCAGTTCTGAGGGGTATTCAGGAAGAGTCAGTTAAAACTCATGTTACCCGGCAACCTCTATCAGGCCAGACCTTTAAGTTGCTTTCTGATTCTCTGGATAAAAAACCCTTCGGGTATGATATCAGCCTTGCCATTAAAGCCGCATTATACGTGGGTTTCTTTGGGTTCCTCAGGCCAGGGGAATTTACGTGTGGTGCGGCCTCCTCCACATACTTGAGGAAGAAGCACTTCAGTCGAGATGGCGATAGTTATGTACTAAAGTTACCTCACTCCAAAACCGCATCACCAGGGGAAGTGATAGAGGTCAGATATTTCCCTACCAACAATAAGTGGTGTCCTGTCAGTACCATTCAGGAATGGTTAACGTTTATCTCAGACAGACCAGATGAATCCGCATTATTCACAATAGCCCAGAAACCCCTTAGCTTATCGGTATTTCTCAAGTATATACGCATGTCATTAGTCAATGCCGGGGTTAATCCAAGGTCTATTACTGGTCATTCTTTTAGGATGGGCGCAGCATCCGCTGCATCTAGTAACGGGGATTCCGGTTCATGTGATTAAAAGACTAGGCAGGTGGAAGTCGTCATGTTATGGGCGTTACATTCCTAATATGCATAATGAACTGTCTATGGCGTTTCAGAAACTGTTAATGTAAGGTAATAAATTTACTGTGCATCGATTAGCTTTGGTTTCTCTTTTTGGCCCTCTTTAGGTTTCTCTTCCTACAGCAGTTACGGCACAATTCTACTGCTTGTTAGTGATAGATATGTATTGTCATCATGCTCTCGATACGTTTCTGATAGCCGAGCCGAGTACAAATTATTTTTTACATCCCATTGGTCTGCAGCATAATTTCATTGTTCACTGTCTGTCTGCACACCAATGATTACATACAGAGGTGTTTTTGCGTTTGACAGGTGTCTCACCTGGTACTTCATTTCAGTAGTATTTAGTACATGGATTAGAGCATTGACTCTGCATTGATTCCCATGTTTCTTCTCTATACATTGTACCATGCTTTTTTGATCCGTGTGCTTGTTCTCCCAGGGTGGCGTTTCTTTTTCTGTCCTCCGCTCCTATTTTTCATCATGTCTATGGCACCATTTATTTATTGGCTTCACTCATGTAATTTTTTAATTATGCTTTAATAAATAATATAGTTTTTTGGTATCATGAGCTCCTTTTTCTTTGTTTCTGCTATTTGACTCGGGAGGTTTTTACCGAGTCTTATCTTTGTGTGTCCCCTTTCTGGGGTTTATATTGGGTGGATATCGTCCCCCCGCCCCTCCCTCGGGACACCTTGGGTTAATTTTGTTTCGTTAGGTATAGCAGTGGTATATCACACCCAAAAATTGGTGAATTTCACCCAAAAATATAACAGACAAATTAGTGAAATTGCATAAAATAAAAAAAGTAGAAATTAAAAAAAATAAACTTGATTTGTGAGGTGGAGGTCCATATGGAGTAGGAGTTTTAAGAGGCGGTGGATGTAGCGGTGTAGGTGGAAGCGGCGGTGGAGGAGGACGATGTAGCCAACAATGGTTTTTGGTTTTAATTTTAATTTCTTTATTAGGGTACACTCCAAAAGAGTGTTAAATATCCAAAATACAACAATAAACAATTGTGCTGCAGTATAACAATGGCTGGTTAAGGCCGGTATACATATCTATTCTGCACAAGGTACGGACAAGTCCTGTGGGATCCATGCCTGGTTCATTTTAATGAACGTGAGCTGGTCCACATTGGCTGTGAACAGGCGGCTGCGCTTGTCTGTTATAACACCCCCTGCCATGCTAAACACACGTTCAGACAATACACTGGTTGCAGGGCAGGCCAGCACCTCCAAGGCGTAAAGGGCAAGCTGACGCCATGTGCCCAATTTGGAGACCCAGAAGTTGAAGGGGGCAGACCCGTCATTCAGTACGTGTAGGTGTGTGCACACATACTGCTCCACCATGTTGGTGAAATGCTGCCTCCTGCTAAGACGTTCCATATCAGCTGGTGGTGCTGGTTGTTATGGCATGCTGACAAAGCTTTTCCACATTTCGGCCATGCTAACCCTGCCTTCTGAGGTGCTGGTGGTGCCACAGTTGCGTTGGCGACCTCTTCATCCTCGCCTTCACCTTGTGCTTCCACTGTGTCCCCGCTGTCAGGTGGGAATGCCACTTGCAGTGCGACTACCAGCTTGGGCTTGTACTCGCGCATCTTGCGATCACGCTCCAGTGACGGAATTAAGGACGGTACATTGTCCTTGTAACGGGGATCCAGCAGCGTGGCCACCCAGTAATCAGCACAAGTTAGAATGTGGGCAACTCGGCAGTTGTTCGGTCGTTGCGGAGACACTGCAGCATGTAATCGCTCATGTGTGCCAGGCTGCCCAGAGGCAACGAAAAGCTGTTCTCTGTGGGAAGTGTATCGTCTGTGTCCTCTATATCCCCCCAGCCATGCACCAGTGATGGCCATGAGCTGGTTTGGGTGCCACCCTGCTGTGAACAAGGTTCCTCCTCCTCCATCTCCTCATCCTCCACCTCGTCATTCTCCCTGGCTGGACAATTGTGTACATGGCAATTGTGGGTGCAGGAACCCACCCTCGGAGCCACTTGTGAATGACTGGCCGGAAACCCTATGAAATGATCCCTCTTCCTCCTCCTGCTGTGCCACATCCTCTTCCATCATCTCCAGCAGTTTTTTTTCAAGGAGGCATAGAAGTGGGATAGTAACGCTGAGAACGGTGTTATCGGCACTGTCCATGTTAGTGGAGTACTCAAAACAGCGCAACAAGGAACACAGGTCTCGCATAGAGGCCCAGTCATTGGTGGTCAAGTGGTGCTGTTCCGCAGAGCGACTCACCTGTGCGTGCTGCAGCTGAATCTCCACTATCGCCTGCTGCTGCTCACACAGTCTGGCCAGCATGTGCAAGGTGGAGTTCCACCTTGTGGGCACGTCTCATATGAGGCGATGAGCGGGAAGGCCGAAGTTACGCTGCAGCGCTGACAGGCAAGAAGCAGCAGGGTGGGAACGCTGAAAGCGCGCACAGATGGCCCGCACTTTATGCAGCAGCTCTGACATATCGGGGTAATTTTTAAGGAATCTCTGCACCATCAAATCAGCACATGCGCCAGGCAAGGGATGTGTGTCTAATCTGCTAGTCCCAGAGCTACTACGAGAATTCGCCCATTATCGCAGACCACCAGGCCGGGCTTGAGGCTCACTGGCACCAACCACTCATCGGTCTGTTGTTCCATTCCTGTCCATAGCTCCTGCGCGGTGTGTGGTTTGTCCCCCAAACAGATACTTTTTAAACTGCCTGCTGTCGTTTACCCCTGGCTGTGCTGAAGTTGGTGGTGAAGGTGTTACGCTGACTGGATAAGGAGCCCGTAGAGGATGAGGAAGTGGAGTAGGAGGAGGAAGCAATAGGAGGCAAACTGAAGCGCCCTGCAATCCTCGGTGGTGGAAGGACATGCACCAAACTGCTATCCACCTCAGGCCCAGTCGCCACTGCATTTACCCAGTGTGCTGTTATGGAGCTATAACATCCCTGACCGTGCTTACTGGTCCACGTATCTGTAGTGAGGTGCACCTTGCCACAGATGGTGTTGCGCAGTGCACACTGTCACGGAAAGGGAAGGTAGAACGAAGTGCACCCCCTAGACTGCCACCCTCAACCCTGTCCCTGCCTACTTGCACCACCCGCTCTAGGTGACGGGGCGCTACTGGGCGACGGTCCCTAACCTCCGTAAGTGCCGGGTAGGGGAGGAAGGAACAGAGAGTATACCGGACAGCTAGGCAGAGAATGGTACGCGATATGCAGGCAGACAAATGGACAAGGAAGTGGACAAGAGAGAGGTACCCTGTGAAGAAGGCAAATGCGGGTCAGTCTGGGAGGTCACATCAATACAAAGGGAAGAGGCAGGTGGCAAATCCGAGAACGAGCCGAGGTCAAAATCCAAGATGTAGCGTCAAAACCAAGGGAGGTCAGGAAACTGTCAAGGTCAAGTTCCATAGGTCAATCAATAGAGTAGCTAACAATACACACAGCCTAAGAGACTAAAATCACAGGCAACCTGTAACCAGCAGGTCGCCTGTATTTATAGTGGGGAGTGAGGGTCATGTGATGTGGCCAGCGTCACATGACCGACAGACAAGTCGAGCACCGAGTGATCAAGCTCAAGGTAGACCTAGGAGCAGGGAGCCTCCCAGCTAGTAAAGCCACCCTGGGAATGAGGCTAAACACAGATCCTTGCTCCCGAAGCTAAGCAGCAGGTCTGCAGTTCATGGGAGACCGAGTGCGCCTTCGGCGCCCCGTTAAAGTACCCCCCCTTCCACGAGGGGCCTTTGGACCCAACAATCGCGGAGAGGGCTTCTCAGGGTGTTCCCAGTGAAATTTGGCAATTAACTTGGAGACATGCATCCTAGACACAAGATCCCAGGACCTCTCTTCAGGTCCAAAACCTTTCCAGTGGACCAGGTATTGAAAGGAGTTCCTAACCTTTCTAACATCAATAATTCTAGAGATGATGAATTCCTCCTGACCTTCAACCCCCACAGGTGGGGGAGGTTTTTTGGAAGGAGCCACTGGTGACACATATTTCTGGAGTAACGATTTATGGAACACATTATGTATACGAAGGTAGTCGGGAAGTTTCACTCTAAAAGACACCGGATTAATAACCTCAATAATATTATATGGTCCTCTGAAACGCGGAGAGAATTTCCTAGAACAATGTTTCAAAGAAAGATTTTTAGTCGACAACCACACTTTATCGCCGAGTACAAAATATACTCCCTCAGAGCGTTTCTTATTGGCCTGTCTACGCAGAATCTCCTGGGCCTTTTCCAGGTTCGCTTGAACCTGTGCCCAGAATCTGCCTGCGGGTTGAGTGAGAACACAGAAGAATTAGAGCAAAAACGAGGATGAAAACCACCATTACAAAAAAGAGGATACCCCGTGGATGAATTAACCCGATTGTTGATGGCAAATTCTGCCAACGGGAGCTCTCTCACCCACAAGAGCTGATTGTGCGATACATAACACCTTAAAAAAAAGCTCCACTGCCTGGTTTATCCATTCCGTCTGCCCATTAGTCTCTAGATGGAAGGTGGACGAAAAGGATAAAGTGATGTCGCATCTTTGGCAAAAGGCTCTCCAAAATCCAGAGACAAACTGAACGCCCCTATCAGAGACGATATTTTCAGGAACACCATGCAGGTGTACCACGTGTTCAATAAACAAGGATGCTAAGGTTTTCGCATCAGGAAGTTTACTTAAGGGAACAAAGTGCACCATCTTGCTAAAACGGTCAACCACCACCCAAACCACTGACCTCCCCTCAGAGGGGGGCAGATCAGAGATAAAATCCATTAAAATATGTGTGACCATGGCCTGCAGGGAATGGGTAGTGGTTGTAGTTCACCAGCGGGATGTGACCTCAGGGTTTTAGATCTGGCACATACCTCACAAGCCAAAACATAAGATCGCACATCCTTAGATAAAGTGGGCCACCAGAAAGACCTCTACAGTAATTCTTTAGTGGCAGCGATGCCTGGATGACCACACAGAACGGAGTCATGACACTCACCCAATAGTCGAAAACAAAAATTCTCGGGAACGAACAACTTATCTGAAGGTGTTTGTGGAGGAGCAAGTTGCTGAGCCCGTTGAATCTCGGAGAAAAGATCAGAAGAAATCGCTGCCACAAAGATGCTTGCCGGCAAAATGGATTCAGGAGGGGTGTCAGGAGGTTGGATGGCATTAAAACTTCGGGACAAGGCATCTGCTTTAACTCCTTAAGGAAACAGCCTTATTTCACCTTAAAGAGGACCTTTCACTAGAATAAAACATCTAAACTAACTATACAGACATGGAGAGCGGTGCCCAGGGATCCCCCTGCACTTACTGTTATCCCTGGGCGCCGCTCCGTTCTCCCGTTATAGCCTCCGGTATCTTCATAGTTAGGCTCCACCCAGGGGAACCTGCCGGCATCTCATTCTCCCATGCTGTAGCGCTGGCCAATCGCAGCGCTCAGCTCATAGCCCGAGAGGCTTTTTTTTCTCTCAGGCTATGAGCTGAGCGCTGCGATTGGCCAGCGCTAAAGCATGGGAGAAGGAGACCCCAGCAGGTTCCACTGGGTGGAGCCTAACTATGAAGATACCGGAGGCTATAACGGGAGAATGAGAGCGGTGCCCAGGGATCCCCCTGCACTTACTGTTATCCCTGGGCGCCGCTCCGTTCGACCGTTATAGCCTCGGGTATCTTCATAATTAGGCTCCACCCAGGGGAACCTGCCGGCGTCTCATTCTCCCATGCTGTAGCGCTGGCCAATCGCAGCGCTCAGCTCATAGCCTGTATACTTAGTTTAGATGTATACTCTGTATACTTAGTTTAGATGTTTTATTCTAGTGAAAGGTCCTCTTTAAGGACCAGGCCATTTTTTTCAAATCTGACCAATGTCACTTTAAGTAGTGATAACTTTAAAACGCTTTGACTTATCCAGGCCATTCTGAGATTGTTTTTTCGTCACATATTGTACTTCATGACACTGGTAAAATAAAGTAAAAAAAAAAACATTTTTATTTATAAAAAAAATACCAAATTTGTAAAAAATTTGTAAAAAATTGCAAATTTCCAAGTTTCAAATTCTCTACTTCTATAATACATAGTAATACCTCCAAAAATAGTTATTACTTTACATTCCCCATATGTCTACTTCATGTTTGGATCATTTTGGGAATGATATTTTATTTTTTGGGGATGTTACAAGGCTTAGAAATTTAGAAGCAAATCTTGAAATTTTTCTGAAATTTTCAAAAACCCAATTTTTAGGGACCAGTTCAGGTCTGAAGTCACTTTGTGAGGCTTAAATAATAGAAACCACCCAAAAATTACCCCATTCTAGAAACTACACCCCTTAAAGTATTCAAAACTGTTTTTTACAAACTTTGTTAATCCTTTAGGTGTTCCACAAGAATTAATGGAAAATAGAGATACAATTTCAAAATTTAACTTTTTTAGCAGATTTTCCATTTTAATAATTTTTTTCCAGTTACAAAGCAAGGGTTAACAGCCAAACCAAACTTAATATTTATGGATCTGATTCTGTAGTTTACAGAAACAACCCATATGTGGTCGTAAACCGCTGTACGGGCACACGGCAGGGCGCAGAAGGAAAGGAATGCCATACGGTTTTTGGAAGGCAGGTTTTGCTGGACTGTTTTTTTTTTTACACCATGTCCCATTTGAAGCCCCCCTGATGCACCCCTAGAGTAGAAACTCCATAAAAGTGACCCCATCTAAGAAACTACACCACTCAAGGTATTTAAAATGGATTTTACAAACTTTGTTAACCCTTTAGGTGTTCCACAAGAATTAATGGAAAATAGAGATACAATTTAAAAATTTAACTTTTTGGGCAGATTTTCCATTTTAATATTTTTTTTTACTTTTACAAAGCAAGGGTTAACAGACAAAGAAAACTCAATATTTATGGCCCTAAATCTGTAGTTTACAGAAACACCCCATATGTGGTCGTAAACTACTGTATGGGCACACGGCAGGGCGCAGAAGGAAAGGAATGCCATACGGTTTTTGGAAGGCAGATTTTGCTGGACTGTTTTTTTTTTACACCATGTGCCAATTGAAGCCCCCCTGATGCACCCCTAGAGTAGAAACTCCAAAGAAGTGACCCCATTTTAGAAAGTACGGGATAGGGTGGAAGTTTTGTTGGTACTAGTTTAGGGTACATATGATTTTTGGTTGCTCTATATTACACTTTTTGTGAGGCAAGATAACAAGAAATAGCTGTTTTGGCACCGTTTTTATTTTTTGTTATTTACAACATTCATCTGAAAGGTTAGATCATGTGGTATTTTTATAGACCAGGTTGTCACGGACGTGGCGATACCTAATATGTATACTTTTTTTATTTATGTAAGTTTTACACAATGATTTCATTTTTTAAGCAAAAAAAAAAAATGTTTTAGTGTTTCCATAGTCTGAGAGCCATAATCTTTTCAGTTTTTGAGCAATTACCTTGGGTAGGGTATGATTTTTGCGGGATGAGATGATGGTTTTATTGGCACTATTTTGGGGTGCGTGTGACTTTTTGATCGCTTGCTATTACACATTTTGTGACAAAAAATTGTTTATTTAGCACAGTTTTTATTTTTTACGGTGTTCATCTGAGGAGTTAGGTCATATGATATTTTTATAGAGCCCGTCGATACGGACGTGGCGATACCTAATATGTATACTTTTTTTTTTATTTATGTAAGTTTTACACAATATCATTTTTGAAACCAAAAAAAAAATGATGTTTTAGTGTCTCCATATTCTGAGCCATAGTTTTTTTTATTTTTTAGGTGATTGTCTCAGGTAGGGGCTCATTTTTTGCGGGATGAGGTGACGGTTAGATTCATACTATTTTGGTGGGCAAACGCCTTTTTGATCGCTTGCTGTTATACTTTTTGTGATGTAAGGTGACAAAAAAAATTGTTTAGCACAGTTTTTATTTTTTATTTTTTACGGTGTTCATCTGAGGGGTTAGGTCATGTGATATGTTTATAGAGCCGGTCAATACGGATGCGGCGATACCTAATATGTATACTTTTTTCCCCCCTATTTTTTACCTATTTTTTTTAACTTTATTTGGGGAAAATGACGTTTTTGTTTATTTTACTTGAAACTTTTACTTTTTTTGGGGGAAAACTTTATTTTTAAACTTTTTTTTTCACTTAATTTTTTTTCCCACTTTGGGACTTGAACTTTTGGGGGTCTAATCCTTTACAATGCATTCCAATACTTCTGTATTGGAATGCATTGGCTGTATGAGTAATACTGTGTGTATTACTTAGGCCTCATGCACACGACCGTTGTGTGCATCCGTGGCCGTTGTGCCGTTTTCCGTTTTTTTTCGCGGACCCATTGACTTTCAATGGGTCCGTGGAAAAAACGGAAAATGCACCGTTTGGCAGCCGCATCCGTGAGCCGTGTTTCCTGGCCGTGAAAAAAATATGACCTGTCCTATTTTTTTCACGGCCAACGGTTCACGGACCCATTCAAGTCAATGGGTCCGTGAAAGAACACGGATGCACACAAGATTGGCATCCGTGTCCGTGATCCGTGGCCGTAGGTTAGTTTTTATACAGACGGATCCGAAGATCCGTCTGCATAAAAGCTTTCTCAAAGCTGAGTTTTCACTTTGTGAAAACTCAGAACCGACAGTATATTCTAACACAGAAGCGTTCCCATGGTGATGGGGACGCTTCTAGTTAGAATACACTACAAACTGTGTACAAGACTGCCCCCTGCTGCCTGGCAGCATCCGATCTCTTACAGGGGCCGTGATCAGCACAATTAACCCCTTCAGGTGCGGCACCTGAAGGGGTTAATTGTGCTGATCACGGCCCCCTGTAAGAGATCAGGGCTGCCAGGCAGCAGGGGGCAGACCCTCCCCCCCCTCCCCAGTTTGAATATCATTGGTGGCCAGTGCGGCCCCCCCCCCTCCCTCTATTGTAATAATTCGTTGGTGGCACAGTGTGCGCCCCCCCTCCCTCCCTCTATTGTAATAATTCGTTGGTGGCACAGTGTGCGCCCCCCATCCCTCTATAGCATTAACAACATTGGTGGCCAGTGTGCGGCCTCCCATCTCCCCCCCCCCCATCATTGGTGGCAGCGGAGTTCCGATCGGTAACCATGGCAACCGGGACGCTACTACAGTCCTGGTTGCCATGGTTACTTAGCAATAGTACAATAGTAGAAGATTCATACTTACCTGCTGCTGCTGCGATGTTCGTGTCCGGCCGGGAGCTCCACCTACTGGTAAGTGACAGCCTCAGGTCTGTGCGGCGCATTGCTAAATGAACTGTCACTTACTAGTAGGAGGAGCTCCCGGCCGGACACGAACATCGCAGCTCCCAGGTAAGTATGAATCTTTTACTATTGTACTATTGCTAGTAACCCGCTGCCACCAATGATCGGGGGGGGGGGGGGAGATGGGAGGCCGCACACTGGCCACCAATGTTGTTAATGCTATAGAGGGAGGGGGGGTCCAATGGGGGGCGCACACTGTGCCACCAACGATTTATTACAATAGGAGGGAGGAAGGGGGGGGGGGCGCACACTGTGCCACTAACAAATTATTACAATAGAGGGAGGAAGGGGGGGGGGGGGCGCACACTGTGCCACCAACAAATTATTACAATAGAGGGAGGAAGGGGGGGGGGGGGCGCACACTGTGCCACCAACGAATTATTACAATAGAGGGAGGAAGGGGGGGGGGGCCGCACTGGCCACCAATGATATTCAAACTGGGGAGGGGGGGGGGGTCTGCCCCCTGCTGCCTGGCAGCCCTGATCTCTTACAGGGGGATATGATAGTACAATTAACCCCTTCAGGTGCGGCACCTGAGGGGTTAATTGTGCTGATCACGGCCCCCTGTAAGAGATCGGATGCTGCTAGGCAGCAGGGGGTAGTCATGTACACAGTTTGTAGTATATTCTAAGTAGAAGCGTCCCCATCACCATGGGAACGCCTCTGTGTTAGAATATACTGTCGGAAATGAGGTTTCACGATCTAACTCATATCCGACAGTATATTCTAACATAGAGGCGTTCCCATGGTGATGGGGACGCTTCAAGTTAAAATATACCATCGGATTGGAGAAAACTCTGATCTGATGGTATAAAAGGGACTCCAGACTTTACATTGAAAGTCAATGGGGACGGATCCGTTTGAAATGGCACCATATTGTGTCAACGTCAAACGGATCCGTCCCCATTGACTTGCATTGTAATTCAGGACGGATCCGTTTGGCTCCGCACGGCCAGGCGGACACCAAAACGACTTTTTTTTCATGTCCGTGGATCCTCCAAAAATCAAGGAAGACCCACGGACGAAAAAACGGTCACGGATCACGGGAAAACGGAACCCCGTTTTGCGTACCGCAAAAAAATACACTGCGTGCAGAATTATTAGGCAAATTAGTATTTTGACCACATCATCCTCTTTATGCATGTTGTCTTACTCCAAGCTGTGTAGGCTCGAAAGCCTACTACCAATTAAGCATATTAGGTGATGTGCATCTCTATAATGAGAAGGGGTGTGGTCTAATGACATCAACACCCTATATTAGGTGTGCATAGTTATTAGGCAACTTCCTTTCCTTTGGCAAAATGGGTCAAAAGAAGGACTTGACAGGCTCAGAAAAGTCAAAAATAGTGAGATATCTTGCAGAGGGATGCAGCACTCTTAAAATTGCAAAGCTTCTGAAGCGTGATCATCGAACAATCAAGCGTTTCATTCAAAATAGTCAACAGGGTCGCAAGAAGCGTGTGGAAAAACCAAGGCGCAAAATAACTGCCCATGAACTGAGAAAAGTCAAGCGTGCAGCTGCCAAGATGCCACTTGCCACCAGTTTGGCCATATTTCAGAGCTGCAACATCACTGGAGTGCCCAAAAGCACAAGGTGTGCAATACTCAGAGACATGGCCAAGGTAAGAAAGGCTGAAAGACGACCACCACTGAACAAGACACACAAGCTGAAACGTCAAGACTGGGCCAAGAAATATCTCAAGAATGATTTTTCTAAGGTTTTATGGACTGATGAAATGAGAGTGAGTCTTGATGGGCCAGATGGATGGGCCCGTGGCTGGATTGGTAAAGGGCAGAGAGCTCCAGTCCGACTCAGACGCCAGCAAGGTGGAGGTGGAGTACTGGTTTGGGCTGGTATCATCAAAGATGAGCTTGTGGGGCCTTTTCGGGTTGAGGATGGAGTCAAGCTCAACTCCCAGTCCTACTGCCAGTTTCTGGAAGACACCTTCTTCAAGCAGTGGTACAGGAAGAAGTCTGCATCCTTCAAGAAAAACATGATTTTCATGCAGGACAATGCTCCATCACACGCGTCCAAGTACTCCACAGCGTGGCTGGCAAGAAAGGGTATAAAAGAAGAAAATCTAATGACATGGCCTCCTTGTTCACCTGATCTGAACCCCATTGAGAACCTGTGGTCCATCATCAAATGTGAGATTTACAAGGAGGGAAAACAGTACACCTCTCTGAACAGTGTCTGGGAGGCTGTGGTTGCTGCAGCACGCAATGTTGATGGTGAACAGATCAAAACACTGACAGAATCCATGGATGGCAGGCCTTTGAGTGTCCTTGCAAAGAAAGGTGGCTATATTGGTCACTGATTTGTTTTTGTTTTGTTTTTGAATGTCAGAAATGTATATTTGTGAATGTTGAGATGTTATATTGGTTTCACTGGTAAAAAATAAATAATTGAAATGGGTATATATTTGTTTTTTGTTAAGTTGCCTAATAATTATGCACAGTAATAGTCACCTGCACACACAGATATCCCCCTAAAATAGCTAAAACTAAAAACAAACTAAAAACTACTTCCAAAAATATTCAGCTTTGATATTAATGAGTTTTTTGGGTTCATTGAAAACATGGTTGTTGTTCAATAATAAAATTAATCCTCAAAAATACAACTTGCCTAATAATTCTGCACTCCCTGTACGGTCGTGTGCATGAGGCCTTATACAGCTTCTGGCCTGTGAGATCCAGGGGGCTGGATCTCACAGGCACGTCACCGGAAGGCAGTGCGATGCCTTCCTTAGACATCGCGCTGCCTTCCATGCCATCGGCTCCCCCCTACAGCCGCATGGGGACCGATGGCACCGCCACACGCCACCACCGCAACTTAGAAAAGCTGCAAACCGCAGGTCTGAATTGACCTGCGGTTTGCGGCGATCGCCGACATGGGGGGGTCACGGGACCCCTCCGGGCATTTAGCCGAAGTGCCTGCTCAATGATTTGAGCAGGCACCGGCTTCCGATCACCGCCCGCTGCGCGGCGGTGATCAGAAATACACAGGGCGTACAGGTACGCCCTGTGTCCTTAAGTACCAGGACATAAGGGCGTACCTGTACGCCCTGTGTCCTGAAGAGGTTAATATATTTATTAATGATCTTGTAGAAGGCTTGCATAGTAAAATATAAATTTTCGCAGATGACACTAAACTGTGTAAAGTAATTAACACTGAAGAGGACAGTATACTACTACAGAGGGATATGGATAGATTGCAGGCTTGGGCAGATAAGTGGCAGATGAGGTTTAACACTGACAAATGTAAAGTTATGCACATGGGAAGGAATAATGCAAGTCACCCGTACATACTAAATGGTAAAAGACTCGGTAACACTGACATGGAAAAGGATCTAGGAATTTTAATAAACAGCAAACTAAGTTGCAAAAAACAGTGTCAGGCAGCTGCTGCCAAGGCCAATAAGATAATTAGTTGCATCAAAAGGGGCATAGATGCCCGTGATGAGAACATATTCCTACTACTTTACAAATCATTAGTCAGACCACACATGGAGTACTGTGTACAGTTCTGGGCTCCAGTGAACAAGGCAGACATAGCAGAGCTGGAGAGGGTCCAGAGGAGGGCAACTAAAGTAATAACTGGAATGGGGCAACTACAGTACCCTGAAAGATTATCAAAATTAGGGTTATTCACGTTAGAAAAAAAAAGACTGAGGGGAGATCTAATTACTATGTATAAATATATCAGGGGTCAGTACAGAGATCTATCCCATCATCTATTTATCCCCAGGACTGTCTATGACGAGGAGACATCCTCTGCGTCTGGAGGAAAGAAGGTTTGTACACAAACATAGAAAAGGATTCTTTACGGTAAGAGCACTGAGTCTATGGAACTCTCTGCCTGAGGAGGTGGTGATGGTGAGTACAATAAAGGAATTCAAGAGGGGCCTGGATGTATTTCTGGAGTGTAATAATATTACAGGATATAGCTACTAAAGAGGGGTCGTTGATCCAGGGAGTTATTCTGATTGCCTGATTGGAATCGGGAAGGAATTTTTTATTCCCCTAAAGTGAGGAAAATTGGCTTCTACCTCACAGGGTTTTTTTTGCCTTCCTCTGGATCAACTTGCAGGATAACAGGCCGAACTGGATGGACAAATGTCTTTTTTCGGCCTTATTTACTATGTTACTTCCTGGTCTGAAAGTAACAGAGAAGTTAAAATGAGTAAAAAACAGGGCCCACCTAGCTTGTCCAGAAACACTAAATTCTTATGATCTGTGAGAACAGTAACAGTGTTTAGCCCCTTCTAAAAAATGTCTCCATTCCTCGAATGCCCACTTAATGACCAGTAACTCACGGTTTCCAATATCGTAATTTCTCTCCGAGGGAGAGAACTTGCGAGAAAAGGCACACGGTCTTAAATTTGTGAAGTTGGAAGACCCCTGGGAGAGGATAGCCCCCACGCCATCCTCCGAGGCATCCACCTCCACCACAAAAGGTTCCTCTGGATTAAGCTGAACCAAGACTGGGGCCTTTTGAAAACAAATTTTTAGAGTCTCAAAGGCCTGGAAGGCCTCCAACGACCAGTTGACAAGGTCAGACCCTTTCTTAGTCAACTCAGTAAGGGGTTTGGCAATGACCGAAATATTTTTTATGAATTTACGATAAAAGTTGGAGAATCCTAAAAAGCGTTGAAGTGCCTTTAAGGAGGATGGTCTTACCCAGTTTTGGATAGCCTGAACCTTACTGGGATCCATTTTAAATGAATGAGGAGTAAGAATATACCCGAGATAGGGAATTTCTTTAACTCCAAATACACATTTTTCCAATTTAACAGATAGATGATTCTCTCTGAGGATTTTAAGAACCAATCTGATGTGCGAAACATGGGGTCTTCCAATCCGATGAAAAGACAAGAATATCATCAAGATAAACAATCAAAATGTAAAGGTCGCGTACACACACACACACACAGGGGGAAGGGAAGTGACCACTGCGCTCCACCCTTACCCCTGGCCCTGCCTACTTGCCTCGCGAGTCCTAATGACAGGGGACAACTGGACGGCAATCCCTAGCTTGGAATAAGTGCAGGGATGACAGACAGACAAACAACAGAAAGTGAATGGACCGAGTCAATACCAGGAAAGCTACAAAGTACAAAATGGAGCAAGCAGAGAATTTTCAGGAGAAGCTGGGGTCATAAATACCAGAAGAGTTGTGAAGTACCAAAGGAGTCAGCAGAGGATCGTCAGGAGGAGGCCGGGGTCAGAATACCAGGAGAGCAGCAAAGTACACAAGGAGCAGGCAGAGGATCATTAGGAATTCAGCAGGAGGTAAGTACGCCAGGAAGACAAAATCACAGGTGGAACCTAAATTAACAGGCAACCTATGGCCAGCAGGCTACCTGTATTTATAGTGGGGAGTGAGGGTCATGTGACGTGGCCAGCGTCACATGACCGACAGACCAACCAGTCGAGCACCGAGTGATCAGCTCGGCGCTCAAGGCAGACTTAGGAGCAGGGGGCCTCCCAGTTAGCAAAGCCGCCCTGGGAACGAGGTCAAACAGAGATCCTCGCTCCAGAAGCTAAGCAGCAGGTCTGCGGCTAATGGGAGACCGAGTGCACCTTCGGAACCCCGTTACACAAAACCTTGCAGATAAGCTCTCTGAAAATGTCATTCATAAAGTTCTGAAACACAGCTGGGGCATTGCAGAGACCAAATGGCATAACAAGATACTCAAAGTGTCTGTTGCAATCCTACAGGCTCACCTGAGTCAGAGGACAGCTGGCTGGAGGTGGAGCCCAGTGGCAAGGACCGCAGGCAGGTTGTAGTTGCAGGCGGTGGGTCAGGGCAGGCGGCAGTGAGCGTGGTCAGACAATCGGGAACGGTGGAAGCAGTTCAGTTGGTAGGGACAAGCAGAAGAGTAGTCGGGGACAATTCCAAGGTTGGTGGCAGTAGCAACAGAGGAACAGCAGTAGATGCAGCAGGATCAAGTCCAGAAGAACAATAACCAGCAGGGATCTGGTGCAAGAGGCTGGGCTTATAAAGAGGAAGTAGCAGGTGCAAGGAATCACAGAGATTAACAAGGCAAGGCTGGAACAAGGTAGATCAAAGAGTTCAGTAGAAGGAAATGTCCAGAAGGGTTGGTAGTCTAGTGGCTAGAGCTACTGCCTGGGACATGGCTGGTCACTGGTTCGAATCCTGACAGTGTCCCTCTGGAGTGTTGAAGTCAGTCTTCCATTCATCACCCTCCTTATTACGAATCAGGTTATAAGCCCCCCTCAGATCGAGTTTAGAAAACCAAGAAGCACCCAAAACCTGGTTGAATATATCAGGAATCAACGGGATGGAATATTGATTCCTAATAGTGATTTTATTCAAGTTTCTATAATCAATGCAGGGTCTGAGACCACCGTCCTTCTTCTTAACGAAAAAGAACCCTGCTCCCAGAGGAGAGGTGGAGGGCCTAATATGCCCCTTTTTAAGACTTTCCCGGATATAATCATGGCACTGCGTTCAGGACCAGATTGATTGTAAATCTGCCCCTTAGGGTACTTTCACACTTGCGGCAGGACGGATCCTACATGCTGTTCACCATGTCGGATCCGTCCTGCGGTTATTTCGCCGTGCCCCCGGGCTGCCGCTCCGTCCCCATTGACTATAATGGGGACGGGGGCAGAGCTCCGGCGCAGCACGGCGGTGCACGGCGAAAGGCCGCCGGACTAAAATTACTGCATGTCAGGTTTTTTTGTCCGGCGGCTTTCGCCGTGCACCGCTGTGCTGCGCCGGAGCTCCGCCCTTCTCCCCATTATAGTCAATGGGGACGGAGCGGCGGCCCGGCGAAATAGCCGCAGGACAGATCCGACATGGTGAACAGCATGTCAGATCCGTCCTGTCGCAAGTGTGAAACTAGCCTTAGGAAATTTAGATTTAGGAACCAACTCAATGGCGCAGTCATAAGACCTATGGGTAGGGAGAATATCTGTCTCAGCAGTGGAAAAAACATCATGAAAGTCAGCAATAAAGTGAGGAATGACATCTAAAGAAACCCCAGCTTGAATTACAGTTAAGCAAGAACTACAGTTAGAACCCCATTTATCTAACTCGCCCGAACTCCAGTTGATGACCGGTTATGTTGCTGAAGCCAGGGCATGCCTAGTACTACGTGAACAGGAAGATTCTCTAGAACAAAAAAGGAACATTTCTCTGAGTGGCAGACCCCAACAGACAGGATTATCTTGGGAGTACGGAGCTTTACCGTGCCCCCCAGCAGGGGGGTAGAGTCGATGGCGACCACCTGAATCGGGGTGGACAATTTTAGTATTGGGATCCCTACCCGTTCAACAAATTTGAGATCAATAAAACTAAATGCTGACCCTGAATGCACAAAAGCACTTCCTGACCCCTTTAAGACCCCAAAGGCAATTGAGACAGGCAGCAATAGTTTGCTTCTTATCACCTCCGGGAGTACCTTGTCCTCTGAATTGGAAGATCTTCCGGAAGGAGGAGCCTTGGGACACTGACGGACCCAGTGGTTGGAATCGCCACAATAAAAACAAGAGCCCCGGCGACGGCGTAGTTCTCTTCGTGTCATCCCGAGCTGCATTGGTTCATCCATCTGAGTCTCCACCTTGGGTTCAATAGGAGAAACCTCAGACCTTGGAAGGCTATGAGGAGAAAACAAATGCTCCCGCTGTCTCTCTCTAATCCGTCTGTCTATTCTGATGGCTAACGTCATGGTTTACTCTAAGGAGTCAGGACTAGGGTAACAGACCAGCTGGTTCGTTGCAACCCGAAGGAATGCACCACTTGCGGTACTGGGTACAATAATCCTCCACGGGACGATCCTCCTGGGTAAGGGCCTTTGGATTAGACTCAGTCACAAAGGTCCCCTAGGGCCTGGAAAAAGAGGTCAACAGAATAAAGACATGGGGAATCTGGCGGCAAGAAAAAGGCCCATTCCTGGGGGTCCCCTTGAAGTAGAGAGATGATTATCCTAACCCTTTGTTGGTCAGGACCAGAGGAGTGAGGTCGTAGTCGGAAATAGAGCTTGCAACTTTCTTTGAAAGCTAAAAAACTCCTGCGGTCACCCGAGAACCGATCGGGTAATTTAATATGCGGTTCCACCTGAATGGCGGCGGGAGCGAGAACGGTGGGTGTACGGGCAGTCTCCTGTGCCTGTAACCTTTCCCCTAATTCTTGCACAATTTGAGCAAGACCCTGCATTTGCTCGGTAAAACTCTGTAGAGGGTCCATGCTAATTAGGCCTGTGATTCTGTCATGGGAAGGAAAGGTAGAAGGAACTGCACCCCCTAGACTGCCACCCTGAACCCTGTCCCTGCCTACTTGCACCACCCGCCCTAGGTGACGGGGCACAACTGGGCAATGGTCCCTAACCTCTGTAAGTGCCGGGTAGGGGAAGAAGGAACAGAGAGGGTACTGGACAGCTAGGCAGAGAACGGTACGCGAGATGCAGGCAAACAAATGGACAAGGAAGTGGACAAGAGAAAGGTACCCTGTGAAGGAGAAGGCAAAGGTGGGTCAGCTAGCCGAGGTCTGTCCAGGAAGTCACGTCAATACAAAAGGAAGAGGCAGGTGGCAAATCCGAGAACGAGCCGAGGTCAGAATCCGAGATGTAGCGTCAAAACCAAGGGAGCAGGCAAAGGGAGGTCAGAGAACGGTCAAGGTCAAATTCCAGAGGTCAATCAATAGAGTAGCTAACAATACACACAGCCTAAGAGACTAAAATCACAGGCAGCCTGTAGCCATCAGGCCGCCTGTATTTATAGTGGGGAGTGAGGGTCATGTGACGTACTGTGGGAGAACCACCGCCATAAAGCTTTTAAAACTCTCTCCACCAGATGGAATGGCAGCATTTCAAAGGACAGTAATTTTGAAATGCTGGCATTCAGGGCCAGGGATCGCGGGTGGGTTGGGGGGTACTTCCTCTCCTGCTCCAGTGTTTGGGAGATGGAGCGCTAAACGCTTCCGTGGGACATTGTGGAGATGCTTGGTGACCCAGGTGGTGGTGTTGCTGGAAAATCCTCTGTTTGCGGGGTGGCAGGGGGCACTGTCACTCCAGAGATGGATGATGAGGCCGAGACTGCAGCAAAAGAGGAAGCAGGAGGAGCTAGAGCTGGTTTTTGAGGTGTCTACTCCACTGCAGCTCGTGCTTTGCACTTAGATGCCTGGTCATGCAGGTTGTGCTTAGGTTGAGAACGTTTATGCCTCGCTTCAGGCTATGATTGCACAGTGTGCAAACCACTCGTGTCTTGTCATCAGCACATTGTCTGAAGAACTGCCACGCCAGGGAACTCTTTGGAGCTGGCTTTGGTGTGCTCGGACCCTTGCTGCGGTGGGCAGTAGCAGGCGTACTGTCTAGGGGACGGCGCTCTGCTTTTGCACCCTGCTCCCTCTTCTGCTGTGCTGGTGGCTCTGTGCGACCACCGCCTCTTCCTCCGAACTACACATGTGACTGGCATGACCTTGATTTCATGTGGGGTTGAGGACCTCATCGTCCTCCACATCATCTTCCACCCAGTCTTCATCCCTGCTCTCCTTGTCGGTCTGCACACTGCAGAAAGCCACAGCAGTTGGCACTTGTGTTTCATCATCAACCGAGGAGTGATGCGATGGTCCTCCCATGTACTCATCTGGAAACATAAGTGGTTGGGCATCCGTGCACTCAATCTCCTCCACTTCTGGTGCAGAGCTAGGTGGATGGCCCTGGTAAACCCTGCTAGCCGAGTCACCAAAAAGCAGAAGAGACTGCTGCATGACTTGGGGCTGATCTTTCAGCAGGAGACTAGGTGGGAAACAATGTAAAGGAACTGGAGGCACTGTAAGCACCCCAATCTACTATCGCCTGTACTTGTTCTGGCCTCACCATTCGTAGAGCCGCATTAGGCCCGACCAAATACAGCTGAAGGTTTTGTCGCCTACTCGCACTTGAGGAAGGTGTTTCACTTGTGCGTGTAGCTAGCATAGATCGACCACGTCCTCTCCCTGCAACAGGAGCTCAACCAGCAGCACCACAACCGGGGCCACGTCCCTTATTTTACGCTCTCCTCATATTTTTTAAATTTAGGATCTTGCCCAAAATGGGTGTTTTTTTAATACCAGAATAGCACAGCAGTATCTAAAGAGTGTATCTCACACGTACAGATTCAGACAAGGCCGCAAATTAAGATTTTTGCCCAAAATTGCTGGTTATTTAATACCAGAATAGCACAGCAGTATGTAAAGGGTGTATCTCACAATGACATATGCAGCAAAATTAAGATTTTTTTCCCTAAATTGGTGTTTTTTTAATACCAGAATAGCACAGCAGTATCTAAAGCGTTTATCTCACAAGTACAGATGCAGACTGTGGCGAAACCAACCTCGTCACTGGGTTTTGGAAAGGCCTGTTTACCAGCCTCTTGCCTCAGGATTATGGCCCATACTAACTTTAAAGGAGAAGACAGACCGGCCGCACAGCTTAAATGTGTCTTTGGAATTGTATTTTGTTATGTGAGTGTACCCAGATAGCTAATTTAATTGTATTCGTGTATTCTGAGTGCCATTCACCTAATGATATGCACTCAGACTTGAGCTATCTGGGGATATGTTAAATGTCTGTGTTTGCTGTGGGGGTGTGACATTGTGTGTTTGGGTGGTGATTTCTGTCCTTTTGTCTCCACATGTGTATTGGCGATTTCCCTTTGTCCTGAGAGATAATTGAATTGCTCCTCGGGTGTCTCCAGGGCAGAGAGGAGGAAACCATGATGCATTGTGGGGATGTGTTGTGTCTGTGTATCCTGAGTGCTACATATCTGTCCTGTGTCACAGTCTTCCTTCTGGTCCCCTAGGGGCATGTCCACCAGATGGGGACCTGCATAAATACGGACGGGTAGGCCTCAATAAAGAGTTCCTGTTTTATCCTTCATCATGTTGAGGCTGGTGTTTGGGTAACTGATCGACACTGGGGGATTGCTATACGCTGGGAGATTTGCTATACTCCCCTGGCTATAACTACTAGCTCTTGTGAGAGCTGTTCCTGCTCTCTGGTTTTAGGAGAGGTTCACCCACTGGAGCCTGGAGCCTTTTCGTAGGTCCAGGGTGGGTAGGAGACGGTGAGACCTCAACCAAGCTTCGGCGGTTCGTGGGGTCTGCAGTGCGTACGGTGTCAAGTGTAGTGCTGGGAGTCCTCGAAAAGCACTAGGAGCAACTATCGACGGAGGTACCCGGTTGGGGTGCTAAGAGATCCGTTACATTGGTGGCAAGCAGTGGGATGGCGTCCTAGTGCGAGGAGAAGCAGCTCAGAGACACCGGTAACGTGTGGAGTTACAAATTGAGGGCAACGCTAGCACTCGTGCAGCGCCCCTGGGAGCAGAGGTATCCAGCGACTTGGAGCAGACAAGTATGGAAGGCTCTGAAGATGACTGGCTGGCCGAGGTGAGGCAGCGAGTGGCCCAGTATGGAGATAATGTGTCCATGAATATATACCAGGCCATCTGGAACCAGGTCACAGCCAAGCGACACGCAAGGATGGAACGAGAATTTCGACTGGCGAAAGAGAGAGAAATTGCCCAGCGGAAGGAGTGTTACAGCAGCCGAGCAGAGATTGCATACGAGGAGGTAAGCAGTCTCCCCCTGAGGCGGCCAGAGGAACCCGAAGTAGGGGTCCTCATAGACTGGTCCTGTGAGGAACCACAACAGGCAAGTTGAGACGGGACCGAGGTCTCTCCACCGGGATGCTGGGCAGCTGGCCCAGACCCTCAGCAGCAGCCGGAGTTACCAGGTGTGGACGCAGGTGGTCCTTACTCGCAAATGTTGAGGGACCTCACAGACTGGTCCTGGGAAGACCCACAGATGGCAGGTGGAGATGGGACCGAGATCTCTCCCCCGGCCCTACAGGGATGTTGGGCAGCCGGCCCAGATCTCCAACTCCAGATGGGGGTAATACAGGGAGAGAAGTGTGTTGTCCCCCCTTCCCAGCGGCAGAGGGTGTTAATAGGAGAAGAGACAGCCGGTCTCTCTCCCCAGCGGCAGTGTACTTTGAAGGGAGAGGAGACAACCGGTCTCTCTCCCCAACCACAGGGGGACAGCACCCCTAACTCCAATGATGCAGATGGGACCGCGGTCTCTGCACCAGGCCTACCGGGATGCTGGACGGCCGGTTCAGATCCCCCACCAACCCTGCAGGAATGCCAGGAGGAGGAGGTAAGCGATTCCTCCTCTCCACAGCCGATCTGCAACAAGGTCCTGGGGATAGGATTCCCTGACCACATCCCAGCGGAAGAGCTGGCATCTGGGCAGAGCGCAGTCGGCCTCTGGCCTCCCCTATCCTCTTATCCAGAGCCTGACTCCCCACAGACTAACCCAGCAGAAGAGCTGGCATCTGGGCAGAGAGCAGTCAGCCTCTGCCCTCCCCTATCCTCTTCTCCACAGCCGATCTGCAACAAGGTCCTGGGGATAGGATTCCCTGACCACATCCCAGCAGAAGAGCTGGCATCTGGGCAGAGCGCAGTCAGCCTCTGCCCTCCCCTATCCTCTTCTCCACAGCTGATCTGCAACAAGGTCCTGGGGATAGGATTCCCTGACCACATCCCAGCGGAAGAGCTGGCATCTGGGCAGAGCGCAGTTGGCCTCTGCCCTCCTCTATCCTCTTCTCCAGAGGCTGACTTTCCACAGGCTACCCCAGCGGAAGCGCTGGCATCTGGGCAGAGCGCAGTCGGCCTCTGCCCTCCCCTATCCTCTTCTCCAGAGCCGGACTTCCCACAGGCTACCCCAGCAGAAGAGCTGGCATCTGGGCAGAGCGTAGTCGGCCTCTTACCACCAAGTACCTACAACTCCAAGCTAGAGAGCAACAAGGAAGCAAGGAGTAGCAGATACCCCCTCAACAGCTGGGGACAAACCGAACAGAGCCAGGCCCCAAAATTCCACAGGTCCAGTATTGGGTTGTGGGTGGACTGCCAGACTAACTCAGGTACTGACCGTGAGGTCAGGTATCTGGTTAGTCTTCCCTGGGAGGCGGAGATGTGTGGCGAAACCAACCTCGCCACTGGGTTTTGGAGAGGCCTGTTTACCAGCCTCTTGCCTCAGGATTATGGCCCATACTAACTTTAAAGGAGAAGACAGACCGGCCGCACAGCTTAAATCTGTCTTTGGAATTGTATTTTGTTATGTGAGGGTACCCAGATAGCTAATTTTATTGTATTCGTGTATTCTGAGTGCTACATATCTGTCCTGTGTCACAGTCTTCCTTCTGGTCCCCTAGGGGCGAGTCCACCAGATGGGGACCTGCATAAATACGGGCGGGTAGCCCTCAATAAAGAGTTCCTGTTTTATCCTTCATCATGTTGAGGCTGGTGTTTGGGTAACTGATCGACACTGGGGGATTGCTATACGCTGGGAGATTTGCTATACTCCCCTGGCTATAACTACTAGCTCTTGTGAGAGCTGTTCCTGCTCTCTGGTTTTAGGAGAGGTTCACCCACTGGAGCCTGGAGCCTTGTCGTAGGTCCAGGGTGGGTAGGAGACGGGGAGACCTCAACCAAGCTTCGGCGGTTCGTGGGGTCTGCAGTGCGTACGGTGTCAAGTGGAGTGCTGAGTCTCCTCGGAAAGCACTAGGAGCATCTATCGACGGAGGTACCCGGTCGGGGGTGCTAGGAGATCCGTTACACAGACAAGGCTGAAAATTAAGATTTTTGCCCAAAATGGGTATTTATTTATTACTGGAATAGCACAGCAGTATGTAAAGGGTGTATCTCACAATGACAAACGCAGCAAAGGTTGAAAAATTAAAATTTTTGCCCTAAATGGGTGTTTTTTTAATAGCAGAATAGAACAACAGTATCTAAAGTGTGTATCTCACAATGACAGATGCAGACAAGGTCGCAAATTAAGTATTTTGCCCTAAATGGGTGTTTTTTAAAACCCCCAAAAATATAGCTGTATTTCTAGCTTAAATTGCACACTGACTAATGCGGCAGAGGTCCCAGATGGAGGGTATAACGCTTGAATTTCACATGTACAGATGCAGCAAGGGCTGTAAAATTTAGAATTTTGCCAAAAAAGGATGGTTTTTAAAACCTAGAAAATTATGGCTGTATTTCTAGCTTAAATTGCACACTGACTAATGTGGCAGAGGCCCAAGATGGAGGGTATCGCCAAAAATGGGTGTCTTTTAAAACCCAGAAAATTATTGAAGTATTTTAAGCTTGTTTTAAAAATAACAGATGTAGCAAATAGTGCAATATTAAGTACTTTGCCAAAAAAGGATGTTTTTTAAAACCTAGAAAATTATAGCTGTATTTCTCGCTTAAATTGCACACTGACTAATGCGGCAGAAGCCCAAGATGGAGGGTATTGCCAAAAATGGGTGTCTTTTAAAACCCAGAAAATTATTGAAATATTTCAAGCTTGTTTTTAACAATCACAGATGCAGCAAAGGCTGCAATATTAAGTACTTTGTCCAAAATGGGTGTTTTCTTTACTAACAGAATATGACAGCAGTATCTAAAGCATGTATCTCACATGTACAGATGCAGCAAGGGCTGTAAAATTGAGTATTTTGCCCAAAAAGGGTGTTTTAGAAACCCAGAAAATTATTGCTGTATTTATAGCTTAAATTGCACACTGACAAATGCTGCAAAGGCACCAGATGTAGGATATTGCCAAAAATTGGTGTTTTTTTAAACCCAGATTATTATTGCAGTATTTCAAGCTTGGATTTGAATGTCACAAAAGCACATATTCTGTGCAGGTGCACTGAGCTTGCATAAAATGGCCGCCGCCGACCACCTAGCTACCGTAACAGACGGATACAAGTTCTTTTTCTCTGTCACAGGGCTCAGGGCAGGGTAAAAAGATTGTGCACTGCACCCATAAAACTAAATCTATGTAGATCGTTGAGTTAACAAACACTTCAGATTAAAGATTCTTTCCTATTCTCTCCCTCACAGCAGCAGCATCCTATCCCTACAATAAGCACAGCAGAGTGACGTGCAGCGCTATGTGACTCCAGCTTATATAGAGGCTGGGTCACATGCTGCACTGGCCAATCACAGCCATGCCATTAGTAGGCATGGCTGTGATGGCTTCTAAGGGCACAGAGTTAACGCTTGTTGATTGGCTGCTCTGCAGTCTTTCAAAAAGCGCCAATAAATCGCTGAACACCGAACCCGAACTTTTACTGAAATATTCGGGTTTGGGTCCGGGGTCCAAAATCCTAAAGTTCGGGTTCGCTCAACCCTATTTACCTATTAAACGTCTATGAGGGACAGTATCAAAAGCCTTTGCAAAATCCAGAAACACTACATCCACAGCCGCCCCTCTGTCCAGGATTCTAATCATCTCCTCATAAAAACTATTCAGGTTAGTCTGACAACTTCTGTCCTTTGTAAACCCATGTTGGTTATCACTTATAATATTATTTATAGTCACATACTCCTGTATATAGTCTTTGGGGGTTAAAACTCAGTCACTGTGCACACATACACGCGTGTCAGTTCACTCTTCACCACAAGCAGTGTTTAGTTCAGCAAACAAAGGTAAACATGTCCAAACTTTAGCTTTAAGCTTTCTTCAGCCCTCAAATATTGCATAACATAAAGTCCCACATTCTGTGTTCAGTCCAAATCAGGTAACAACAATATGGTCTCACCACTCTCTGGGGTCTTTCAGAAACCAAATCCTCCCTCTTAGCTTGTTCAGCTTTACTTAGCCTGTGCACACATCTCCTCAGCTGAGATTCCCACACCCTTTTTAACCACACAGTAGGAAAACCCTGGATGGAGTACGGGAGTGACCTGTCCCACCCAAGCTCTCTGGTCACTCCTAAAACCCGGATCCAAAATCCAATTTACGAAAACCTCCCAGCAACCTAATGTTACTGGTATACTTATTTCCGGGAATTATATCACTGAGGCATACATTCTCAGTGAGACATACTGACCATCCACAATTCTCCCCTCTAGGTTACTACATACCCTCCCCCTCTGCCTAAAGCCGAGGGGCTGGGCACCTGTTACCATCAAACAATGTACCAAAGGAGGGACCAAAGGACTTTTGAAATGAGGGACAGGGGCTGATACCTGGCAGGTGGGACACGACTGGCAATAGTCAGCTATTTCCTTATAACACCCCGGCCAATAAAATCGCTGCAGAATGCGTTCTTGCGTTTTAGCTGCCCCCAAGTGCCCCCCTAAAACATGCGAGTGGGCCATCCTTAATACCATTTGTCGATAAGGACTGGGTACCAGCAGTTGTTCCACTACTTCATCCCCCCTTTTGGTCACTCTATACAACATATCATTGTTTATGGCGAAGTGGGGAAACTGATTATCAGCCCCTGGACTTTGGGCAACCCCATTCAGAACTGATACATTCTCCCGGGCACCTTTCAAGGTAAGATCCCTGAGCTGTGCCTCTCCAAAATTGTCCCGAGACACCTCAAGATCCAGGACATCGGTCTCAGGGATTAATTCCTCGTCATCCTCATCTAATATCACCGCTAATGGAGACCCGGATATAGCCCCAGGACACTCCAATACCTCTCCCACCACATCACAACTAGAATGCTCAGTACTTGACAGTTTCATCGGGACCTTAGCGTTAGCCCACAGGTCCCAGAACAGTGGGAAGTCTCTTCGTATCATCCGGTGCAGTAAGTCCTTCACAACTCCAACCTCATGCAGTACAGTACCACACATAGTGTTTATGGACACCTGAGCGACAGGAAAATCCCGTGTGTCTCCATGGATGCACAACACTCCCACATGCTTTTCAGGATTTAATATGTGAGGCACCATGGACGTCATCAAAGTGACCAAACTGCCGGAGTCCAAGAGGGCAGTCACTATAACACTGTTCACGGTCACTTGGCACATTTGGGGTCCTTCCTGGGCTTGGGTCACTGCACTGCACACAGGATGTGCAAAAAGAGAATATGGTTGGCCGACACCGCACTCCATGGGCTCGGTAGACAAAGGGCAGTGCGCTGCTATATGTCTAACATCTCCAACAGATAATGGGGCCGGTCTGGACTCGGGTTCCAGTCTCCAACTTTTCCTTAACCGGGGTTTTCCAGTTGGGTCCGGGTTGTAGTCCTTTCTTGGGGAACCCAGTCCCGTTCTTAGAGCCGCGATATGGCCATCTTAACCCCCCTTTATTTTCCAGGGAGTCCTCCACGCTGATATACCTTTCTATGAGGCCCACCAATTCGTCCGCAGTCTGGGGGTTTCCCTGGGCAACCCAACATTGTATGGGTTTTGGCAGCGTATGGAGGAACCGGTCCATCACCACTTTTTCCACCATTTGAGCCGGGGAGGATGATTCTGGCTGTAACCATTTTTGTACCAGGTGGAACAGATTGAACATTTGGGACCTGGGAGGCTTATCTTGGCAAAACTCCCAGCTGTGAACACGCTGCGCTCGGACTGCATCAGTCACCCCCTGCCGAGCAAGAATTTCCGCTTTTAGCTTGCCGTATTCTTTAGCGTCTTGCAAGGTTAAATCATAATAGGCTTTCTGAGGTTCTCTTGTTAAATAGGGCGCCAACACTTCTGCCCACTGCTCAGGTGGGAGACTCTCCCTTTCTGCCACCCTTTCAAATACGGACAGGTACGCCTCAACGTCATCCTCAGGTGTCATTTTTTGCAAAGTTTCCCTCACATTTTTTCGGGTTTTAACACTGCCATTTTGACGGGGAAGGCTCACCTCCTCCTGAGATTTGACGGCCTCAGTCAATACAGACACCTGTCGTATCAGTAGCTGATTTGTCTCTTGCTGGGCTTGCATAGCCTCCATGTGGGCTTTCTGCTGTTGAGCAGTAGCCTGTTGCTGCAGCAAGTTAGCCTGCACCAATTGCTTTACTAAATCCTCCATGGTTGGATGTTCAGACTGTAATTTCGCTGCAGTTTTTACCCAGGACATTTACCTCCTACAACTGCCGGTGGCTGCAATTTCTAGGAGCGTTGTGCCCGCATCCTCCACCAATTGTGGGGGTTTTAACTCCGTCACTGTGCACACATACACATGTGTCAGTTCACTCTTCACCACAAGCAGTGTTTATTTCAGCAAACAAAGGTAAACATGTCCAAACTTTAGCTTTAAGCTTTCTTAAGCCCTCAAATATTGCATAACATAAAGTCCCACATTCTGTGTTCAGTCCAAATCAGGTAACAACAATATGGTCTCACCACTCTCTGGGGTCTTTCAGAAACCAAGTCCTCCCTCTTAGCTTGTTCAGCTTTACTTAGCTTGTGCACACTTGATCTCCTCAGCTGAGATTCCCACACCCTTTTTAACCACACAGTAGGAAAACCCTGGATGGAGTACGGGAATGACCTGTCCCACCCAATCTCTCTGGTCACTCCTAAAACCCGGACCCAAAATCCACTTTAACAAAAACCTCCCAGCAACCTAATGTTACTGGTATACTTATTTCCAGGAATTATATCACTGAGGCATACATTCTCAGTGAGACGTACTGACCATCCACAATTCTCCCCTCTAGGTTACTACAAGTCCCTTAAGAGTCCTTCAAACATTTTTCCCACAGCAGAAGTTAAACTAACTGTTCTATAATTACCTATGGAGGACCTAGATCCTTTTTTGAATATGGGCACCCCATTTGCCTTGCGCCTATCACTTGGCACTGTACTAGTACCTAGAGAATCTTTAAAAATTATAAACAGGGGCACAGCAGTTTGTAGTTTGGGTTCGCTCATCCCTAAATAAAACTACTTGGAAATAATCTTTTCCCTGTACAACAGTGTTGTAAACAGAGATAATTCATCCCTACCACTGAGGATTGTTATTTCTCTGTGATCATTGTTGCAGAAAAACAATATTGTGTATTTTATTACTAATGGCATAATACTGGCAAAATTTGAAAAAGAAACATCACAAAATAAAAATAAAAATGTTCTTTATGAATATTAAAGGGATTCTGTCACCTCTCATAACACAAATTCAGATTTTAAACCAGTCATGCTCCACAGCTTACCTTGAATCGGCTGTGCTGTTCTATATTGTAATCCGTCCAGTAGTTTTGCAGAAAAACGACTTTTATAATTATGCAAATTAACCCTGAAGGTGCCCAGAGGGGCGTTATGTTCCCCTTAGTGTGCCCAGTAACGCCCCTCTTACAGTGCCCAAAATGCCTTCCTCCAGAATCTCTAACCGCTCACAGCGTCTCATCCCTCTCCTCCCCCTCCCTGACGGCCGAGCGAAGTCTTGCGCAGACGCAGTACCCACTGAGGGCTGCGCCAGTGCAATTTGCTGGAGACTGAGGGAAGAGCGACCATCGGACGTCACTGGGCTCGGCGCATGCCCAGTGACGACGATGAAGCTCCTGCCCTCAGTCTCCAGCAAATCGCACTGGCGCAGCCCTCAGTGGGTACTGCGTCTGCGCGAGACTTCGCTCGGCCGTCAGGGAGGGGGAGGAGAGGGATGAGACGCTGTGGGCGGTTAGGGATTCTGGAGGAAGACAGGATCCAACATTCACAATAGGTGATTATATAAGGAATGAATATATAAGTTTTGACAAAGACCTCTGCACAGGTCACAGAGCATGCCTAGAAAACTCTCCCATGTAAGTAAATTGGGTCCCCTCCTGTCCATTGTGTCTATGGCCCATGAACTTTTTTAATGCATTTACAAATGCTGTTAAGAACAGCTCAGGCAAGATGTCAGTCCCCATAATAATGTTCAGGAAATAAAAAAATAAAATTAAATCTACAATCAGAAAATAAACACAGATTTAAACAAGGGATATGTGCTACTGTCTGATTTTAACTGGCAGATTAAATTGTTGGTGACACATTTCCTTTAACTGTCCAATGTAGAGGTATCTGTAGTAGTTTCTTTGAGCATTCTCAGTGGGGAGACTCACAGGGACCTCTGCAATATAAGGAGACACCAGAATTATACAGGCACATGGTAGGTGGGACACTATGCTACTGTACCGTACATTGTGTATTGAGGTTCAGGAAGTTCAAGTTCACCTTTTGGTGCTATGTATCTGCTTGTTTTTGCTCATGGTATAATGCTTTCTCCATGAAAACAATCAGTAGAGCTTAAAAGTAGAGACTGCCTTCAAATTCTTCACTTTTCAGTAAGGCAGGCATGTTATAAATGGAGGAAAATAAAAATCAACTGGTGCACTTCTAAGAAAACGATTTGAGCTACTTGAATCACCAGCTCATCCTATAAAATTATTTTATCACTTTTTGCATTTGGGTGCTATAAACAGTCAGGTGTGCGTCTCCTCTACAGCCAGCATTGCTTTATGCTTTTTATTGCCCCTGATGGATTCATTCAACTTCTGCTCTAGGCAAATTTTATTATTCTCAAAAAGAGATCTCCAATCACTTAGGCACAGAAACAAACATGACGTTACCAGTTTATACCTCTGCCGAAGTTATGTTTGAACTGTAACTTAGTGTTATTTTCATCCATTCTCATTAACCACTGGTTGGGGAGAATACAAATAGTGCTGGAAATTTGACAGACCTAATTGCGATCTTTTATATCAAGTATTGTTGAGAAGGGCCATTTCTGAAAATTATTTACCCATAAAATTTACAAGTGAAGGAAATCTTTAAACAAGGGACTGATTAAATGGCTGTGCTTGCTAAGCAAAAAAAAAAAACTGTGAGAAGGTCACAGTGACATGCAAATATATTCCTTATTGCATAGCTGCTAGTTTTAATAGACTTCTCACTTTTGAAATACGATGTTATGAGTTTAGTCTCCAGCCAGCACTTAATTCTAGGCTGGCCAGTAAATCTACCAGTGCATTATTTCCCACACCAATGCAATACTGCAGCTACAGAGAGCGCCAAACACTATTGGAACAAATAATTTCTACTGGTTTGATAAACCAATTGCCCCCCCAAAAAAAACGGATTGAAGCAGGGGTGTTATATACCAATTATATACTTTCTATATAGTGTATTTGGGTAGTGCAGCATTTGTTTGGGGTTTTGGCGCCTTACCTCAGCTACAGATAGTGACAAATGCCATTGGAACAAATAATTTCTACTGGTGTGATATACCATAGACCACACCAATTCAATGTGCACGACAAATATAGTATAAAAATATATAATCTTTATTAATACATATAAGGAAAGTAAACATAGACAATGGCGGATAAAATACACAGGACAGAATGGGACCTCATACCTTAAAAACACAAAAATAGATATACAGTACTGCTATCCTCTCTTAGTAGATGCTGGGACAAATGTATGAACCACCACTTATAAGACTGACGTCAAAAACATGGATATACCAAATGCCTACAGCATACATACAGTTGCAAGAAAAATTATGGGAACCCTTTGGAATGATATGGATTTCTGCACAAATTGGTCATAAAATGTGATCTGATCTTCATCTAAGTCACAACAATAGACAATCACAGTCTGCTTAAACTAAGGCCTCTTTCACACTTGCGTTGTTGGGATCCGGCATGCACTTCCGTTGCCGGAGGTGCCCGCCGGATCCGGAAAAACGCAAGTGTACTGAAAGCATTTGAAGACGGAACCGTCTTCCAAATGCTTTCAGTGTTACTATGGCACCCAGGACGCTATTAAAGTCCTGGTTGCCATAGTAGGAGCGGGGAGCAGGGGAGCGGTATACTTACAGTCCGTGCGGCTCCCGGGGCGCTCCAGAATGACGTCAGAGCGCCCCATGCGCATGGATGACGTGTCCAATGCGATCACGTGATCCATGCGCTTGGGGCGCCCTGGCGTCACTCTGGAGCGCCCGGGGAGCCGCACGGACGGTAAGTATGCTGCTCCCCCGCTCAGTGTCGGACTGGGGTACCTAGGGCTCACCAGTAAAATCTATTTTGGGGTCCCACCATACGGATACATTCAAATATAATAAATAATTTAACAAGTTTTTTATATGAACATAGGCTGGTTGAGGTGCTGTACATTGAATATATGTATGTAGTGCAGTAAATCTAATGTGTTATGTTCCACTTGTGCAGGGGGTGGGAGAATAGGGGCCCACCTTGCTCAGGGGCCCACCGGGGGATTCCCCTGTACCCCTGTGGGCCAGTCCGAGCCTGCCCCCACTCCCCGTTACACTTTACCATGGCTGCCAGGACTTTAGCGTCCCGGCAGCCATGGTAACCACTCTGAAAAAGCTAAATGTCGGCTCCGGCAATGCGCCGAAACGACGTTTAGCTTAAGGCCGGATCCGGATTAATGCCTTCCAATGGGCATTATTTCCGGATCCGGCCTTGCGGCAAGTGTTCCGGATTTTTGGCCGGAGCAAAAAGCGCAGCATGCTGCGGTATTTTCTCCGGCCAACAAACGTTCCGTTCCGGAACTGAAGACATCCTGATGCATCCTGAACGGATTTCTCTCCATTCAGAATGCATTAGGATAATCCTGATCAGGATTCTTCCGGCATAGAGCCCCGGCGACGGAACTCTATGCTGGAAGACAATAACGCAAGTGTGAAAGAGCCCTAATAACACACAAATAATTAAATGTTACCATGTTTTTATTAAACACACCACGTAAACATTCACAGTGCAGGTGGAAAAAGTATGTGAACCCTTGGATTTAATAACTGGTTGGACCTCCTTTGGCAGCAATAACTTCAACCAAACGTTTCCTGTAGTTGCAGATCAGACGTGCACAACGGTCAGGAGTAATTCTTGACCATTCCTCTTTACAGAACTGTTTCAGTTCAGCAATATTCTTGGGATGTCTGGTGTGAATCGCTTTCTTGAGGTCATGCCACAGCATCTCAATCGAGTTGAGGTCAGGACTCTGACTGGGCCACTCCAGAAGGCGTATTTTCTTCTGTTTAAGCCATTCTGTTGTTGATTTACTTCTATGCTTTGGGTCGTTGTCCTGTTGCAACCCCCATCTTCTGTTGAACTTCAGCTGGTGGACAGATGGCCTTACGTTCTCCTGCAAAATGTCTTGATAAACTTGGGAATTAGTTTTTCCTTCGATGATAGCAATCCATCCAGGCCCTGACCCAGCAAAGCAGCCCCAAACCATGATGCCCCCACCACCATACTTCACAGTTGGGATGAGGTTTTGATGTTGTTGTGCTGTGCCTCTTTTTCTCCACACATAGTGTTGTGTGTTGCTTCCAAACAACTCAACTTTGGTTTAATCTGTCCACAGAATATTTTGCCAGTACTGCTGTGGAACATCCAGGTGCTCTTGTGCAAACTGTAAACGTGCAGTATTGTTTTTTTTGGACAGCAGTGGCTTCCTCTGTGGTATCCTCCCATGAAATCCATTCTTGTTTAGTGTTTTACGTATCTCTAACAGGGATGTTAGCATATGCCAGAGACTTTTGTAAGTCTTTAGCTGACACTCTCGGATTCTTCTTCACCTCATTGAGCAGTCTGGGCTGTGCTCTTGCAGTCATCTTTACAGGACGGCCACTCCTAGGGAGAGTAGCAGCAGAGCTGAACTTTCTCCATTTATAGACAATTTGTCTTACCGTGGACTGATGAACAGCAAGGCTTTTGGAGATACTTTTATAAGCCTTTCCAGCTTTATGCAAGTCAACAACTCTTAATTGTAGGTCTTCTGAGAGCTCTTTTGTGCGAGACATCATTCACATCAGGCAATGCTTCTTGTGAAAAGCAAACCCAGAACTGGTGTGTGTTTTTTATAGGGCAGGGCAGCTTTAACCAACACTTCCAATCTCATCTCATTGATTGGACTCCAGTTGGCTGACACCTCACTCCAATTAGCTCTTGGAGATGTCATTAGTCTAGGGGCTCACATACTTTTTCCACCTGCACTGTGAATGTTTACATGGTTTGTTCAATAAAAACATGGTAACATTTAATTATTTGTGTGTTATTAGTTTAAGCAGACTGTGATTGTCTATTGTTGTGACTTAGATGAAGATCAGATCACATTGTATGACCAATTTGTGCAGAAATCCATATTATTTCAAAGGGTTCACATACTTTTTCTTGCAACTGTATATTAAAGTGCAAAGTGCAACACCAAAATTTGGCAACAAGAGGATGAAAAAGTTCATAAATAATAAGGTATACTAACCAAGAAGGATCCCAAAAACCCTGACGCACGTTTCACGTTAGCTTCCTCAGGGGATATTTGGATATAGTGACAGGGCTTTATATATGGATATTAATACAACTAAATTAAAAACACTTGAGGTGTACCTGATGATGTGTGGCCACACATGAGGATGTGAACGGCGTGCGTTCCACGTTGGAACGCACATCCTCACTTCCTATTAGAATAGGACCGCCCATACTACAACTATCCCAGTTATTATTGCCCACATTAGTAATCTAATTTGAACAATAAGTCTTACATATTACTAGAATAGAGTGGGTAAAACAAGTGATGTGTTTGGTGAAAAAGAGAGATGTAGTAATCACTGCATGCCGTGACAAATAGTGGCAAATGCCATTGGAACAAAAAAATTTCTTCTGGTGTGATATACCAGTTGCCCCTCGAAAAAACTGGTTGAAGCAGGGGTGTTATATACCAATTATATACTTTTTATATAGTGTATTTGGGTAGTGCAGCATTTGTTTGCGGTTTTGCTGAGTTACCACAGCTACAGATAGTGACAAATGCCATTGGAGCAAAAAATTTCTTCTGGTGTGATATTCCAGTTGCCCCCCCAAAAAACTGATTGAAGCAGAAGTGTTATATACCAATTATATACTTTCTATATAGTGCATATGGAGAGTGCAGCATTTGCTTGCGGTTTTGCTGCGTTACCGCAGCTACAGATAGTGACAAACGCCATTGGACCAAATAATTTCTAATGATGTGATATAGTCATGAGCGAGCATGCTCGGCCGAATACCCTTTCGGCTCGAGCATCCATATGCTCAGCACATGGCGGTATTCGGCTGAGTACCGCATGTGCTCGAGCGCCATGCTCGAGTCTCCTTCCTGCACGTTTCGTGGTTAAGTACTGCCATCACTGTAATGCCAGTAGCCATGTTGGCTGCTTGCATTACAGTGATTGGCTGACCGGATGTTGGCTGCTTGCATTACAGAGATTGGCTGACCGAAACGTGTGATCGGGTGCTATATAGCACCCGATGACACATGCTCGGATCAGTCATCGTCAGGGAGAGTAGGAAGGGAAAGGCAGTGTAGGGACTGAAATTCTCAGTTATTATTCGCAGAAAGCTTTTCAAAGACCCAAATGTCCTTTTAAGGACTACTGTGTGTGTGTGTTTTAGAGCAGCAATATATTTTTACCTGCGCTAAATAGATCAGTCTCAGGGACATCTGTGCTGAGGAAGGGACAGATAGTGCAGGGAGAGAAATTAGCTGTTTTTACTACCAAAAGCTTTTTAAAGAACCCAAATTACTTTTAAGGACTAGGGATGAGCGGCAGGGGCAATATTCGTATTTGCGATATTTGACGAATATTTTGCGAGATATTCATGATATATTCGCAAATTCATTATATTCGTATATTCGCTGAATTCGCATAGTATCCGATTATTTTACAAAAGATTAATCGTGTGCGCATAGATAGTATTCGTTATTTGTCATACTGCGATAACATATTCGTATGCGCTTGCGCAATTTTGGACGTGGCTTGTTCCGGAAGGTGGATAGAACAAGATCAGACAAATATATTTTAGATGCACATTGCACATCTGATTTTCTGCCTTACACAATATACTCTCACTATATACCCACTGCTATATACCACCAGACCCCCACCTCAAACCCACACCCCCTAAGACCACCCCCCACCTCCACCCCAACACAACACACAGACACACACACACAGTCTATAGCAGGCATTCTGAAGCAGCGGCCCTACAGCTGTTGTCCAACTACAGCTCTCATGATGCACTATTATGGGCTTCGGATGATAGCTTTAGGCTATAATGGAATGAAGTGAGTGTTATGTTTGCAACAGCTAGAGGGCCACAGTTTGCAGGAGGACCACACTTTGATGATGCCTAGTCCAAAGATTCTAATAAGTGTCCTGGTAGTCAGAAGTAATGTTGGACATTCAGTATTTGCTGGTTTATTTAGCGTTACCCAGGGTGCACCGCGGGGAGGCGAACCAGTTTTCCACCCCGTACCATCCCGTCACTTTACTAGACAGGTACACCTCTCCTCAGATGGCCAGTATCCAGTAGCTCATACTCCGCACACATACACTTTCAATATAATCTCTAATATTTGTAAAACATAACATTACGCGACTTTAACATTAGTGGGCGGGGAGTACGTCTGACTATTCCAGGAAGGTGAACAGCATGTCGTATCCATACTGCCGCTAGGTCACCTAATCCCCCAGAATGACGCTTCTTCCCCATTGCCAATAATGGTGGCGGAGGCAGAGTTCCGGCAGCAGCAAGGCAGCACCCGGCGAGAGACAGTCTAACTAAAAGCTATACATGTCTCAGGAACAACTGAGGTGTCACCTACTACAGGCTGCGGATAGGAAGCGTAGTTTCTATCGCCAAAGATCCTTTGAGGAGGGAGAGAAAGTTGGGCATTTGCTCTCAGTGGTTTCTCAGGCACAGAGGGGTTCTTCTTGTATACAAGAGCTAATGGATGGTAATGGGAATAGTAGCCAGGATACAAAAGGGATATTAGATATTCTAAAAGGGTTTTATGTCTCTCTCTATGCTTCCAAGGAGTCTAGCTCGAAGGAGGCCTTGTCCGCCTTTCTGGCTGAGGCTCAGCTATCAGTGTTATCTGAGGAGGATAGGGAGAGACTGGAAGAGCCGATCACGCTAGAGGAGTTGGAGGTAGCTCTTGGGGGGATGGCGAATGGTAAGGCGCCGGGGGCAGACGGTATACCAGTGGAGGTATATAAAAAATTGCAAGGGATACTTCTTCCTGAACTACTTAAGGTTCTTGAATATTCTCTGGAGACGGGTTCGCTACCACATTCTATGCAGGAGGCTATCATAGTAGTTATTCCTAAGCCTGGGAAAGATCCCAAAGTTCCTGATTCTTATAGACCAATTTCGCTACTAACAGCAGATGTGAAGCTCCTGGCGAAGGTGTTGGCGAACAGGCTGTCCAGGGTAATACTTACTATAGTGCACCCGGATCAAACTGGCTTTATGCCTGGGAAATCGACTGCTATAAATATCCGTAGAGTATATGCTAGTCTGAATATTCCAGCAGATAATGGAGGAGATAGGGCCTTACTTGCGTTAGACGCCGCCAAGGCGTTCGACAGTGTTGAATGGAACTACCTATGAGAAACATTGAGAGTCATGGGCTTTGGTACTCGATTTATTCAGTGGGTGAAAGTGTTGTATTCAAGCCCAAAAGCACGGATCAGAGCTAATGGGGGGCTGTCAGATGGCTTCTCTTTGGCCAGAGGCACCAGACAGGGGTGCCCATTGTCACCCTTGTTGTTTGCGTTAGCAATTGAACCACTTGCAGCCCTTATCCGCCTGTCACCTCATATTGTGGGGTTTAGATATGGTGAGACGCAAAATAAAGTGACAATGTATGCTGATGACACTATGTTATTTCTGGGTGACACTGGGGGCTCTCTGGATGCGGCCATGGCTTTGATAGATAAATTTGGTGGCTTCTCTGGGCTTCAGATAAATTGGCAGAAGTCTGCCTTGATGCCGGTAGATGGACAGGCACTCTCTGGTGTGCAGGCAGATAGTTTGATTCCCTGGGTGGGCAAGTTTAAATATCTGGGGCTATATATAACACCTAGACTGCTAGATTTTGAAGAGCTTAATTTAACTCCTTTGCTAAATACCTTCAGGCTTAAGGCAAGGACATGGGGTAGACTCTTTTTGTCAGTAGTGGGCAGAGTGAATCTCCTAAAAATGGTAATGATGCCTCAGTTACTGTACATATTGAATAATGCACCTGTATGGATCCCAGTGGAGAGATTTAGGAAAATACATTCGATATTTAGAGATCTTATCTGGAAATATGGTCAAGCTAGGATTAAGCTGGAGACGCTGCAATATCCCAAGGCTGAAGGTGGCTTAGCTGTCCCTAACGCCTGGATTTATTTCTTAGCCTCTCAGTGTCAACATTTCAAGGGTTGGATGGAATTTCAGCTACCAGAGGTGACGGGGAAGATACTGCAACACTGGTTGGGTAGTAGGGATCTTATGGGTATTCTGGAAGGTGCAGGGATGCATGGGGGGAGAGAGAAAGTGACGCTTTTAGAGCTTATGAAAAAAGTGTGGGCAAAGGTGAAATTGATCAGGGGAGTTGGTGGGGTAGGAGAGCTTTCCCCAATATGGAACAATAACTTGATGCCAGAATTCATTTCTCTATCAGGAGTCCGAAATTGGGAATCCCATGGAGTAATGAGGATAGGTCAATTGATTGAGACTAGTGTATTTAAATCATTTCAAGGTCTACAGCAGGAATTTAACATTCCCAAAGTGTGGTTCTATCAATATCTGCAACTGAGACACGCCTATGAGGTCACGATAAGGAAGGGATGCATTATTGCAAAAATAGATGTGGTCCATAAACTGGTTCTCCCAGCTGGAGGAAAGAGAGGTTTGATATCACAGGTGTATACTCTGCTTTTAGACAAATTTCTGATAGAGTTCCCCCTTACCAGGATGAGAAAATGGGAAAAGGATCTGGGGGACATCCCTAAGGAACAGTGGGAAGATATATTGGAGGCAATTCCGAGAGTGTCTGTAAGTGAACAGGGCAAGTTATCACAACTGTTTATCATCCACAGAGTCTACAAAACTCCAGTGTTAGAACTGATGACAATTGTTCAAAATGTATGGCGGAAGGTGCAGATCTATATCATATGCTTTGGTCTTGTCCAGTGCTAAGTAGATATTGGGACGAGGTGTTGACTTTGATTAATCGTAACCTGGAGTTGAGGGTGCAGAAGGACCCCAAGATATGTGTGCTGGGATATGTGAAGGAGATTGGTGGGGGAGAGGCGGTCAAGGTGGCAGTTGGGAGACTACTGTATGTAGCCAGGAAATTGATTGCCTTTAGGTGGATCCAGGGGAGTCCGCCAACTGTGGATGAATTTGTGAGAAAGGTGCATGATATGTTAACATTAGAGAAGGGAGTGTTTGTTAGGAGGGGATGTCCTTTGAAGTTTGAAAAGTTGTGGAATGAATGGTTGTCTCACACTCATGTTGTAATATAAAAGGTCTTGGAAATTCATGCTCTGATCTGGGGGGGGGGGGTTGGCAGTTGGGGGAGGGGGGGTGGGTGTTGTTGGGGTTATAACAGTCAAATGACTCTGTAAATGATTTGTCTTTATCTTGGTATATTCATTATGTACAATGACTGTAGAAGATGTAACAAATATATGGACATATGATAATGTTTTTATAATTGTGTGTATTTGAGATGTGGAGGGGAGAAAACACCAGGAAAATTGTGATGCAAATTGTATTGTGATATACCAACTTTATTTGAACAATAAAAAACGATTTGATTGAAAAAAAAAAAAAAGAAGCTATACATGTCGTTTTTTAAGTCAGGGGAACCTCTCGCCATACGCTTCCTTTTTTCTGCCGTAAGTTTGCTACAGCCACCAACATTTCTACATCATGTTAACCACCCCAAAAATGTTTTATTATTGTTTGAATGGTAAATATTAGATTGAATGTTACCGTTATAAGATCAGATTATATGCTTGTTTTTTTTATACTGCAGCACATGTTGTAGCGGAATATTAGCTGGAAAGTTATCGTTATAACATCTGATCATATGCTTTTTTTTTTTTTTACATTGCAGAGAATGCTTGAGCGGGGATATGACCAGACCCGCTCACATGTGAAAAAAAGAAGAATTGTGCGCAGGATTGAGTATGAATTGTGGTGGGAGCACGATGGCCAGCATAAGCGGCTGGCCATACAAAAAAAATGGTCAGATTTAAAGAGAAGGCATGCGGCCAGAATCAGGGAAATCCGGGACCAAAATTGTCCAGGTATAATGATTACAGAGTGTTGGTGAAAGATACAAAAGTAATGCAAAGCATATGTACATTTAAGGTCGGATTTTTATTTTAAAACTTACGGAGGTGTGGCAGGTGTCTGAGGAAGAGGAGGAGGAGGTGCAGCCCGGAGGAGGCCGAGTCCATGGAGGGACCTGAGGGCGGACCCTCAGCCCAATCTGCTTCCCCCACCCAATTGTCTGAGGATGAGGACGACGATGCTGACCACCCGCCATCAGGAGGGTAATTATGTACTATGGCTGTTTTAAATCATTCACTGTTCACACACACAAACACATGTCAGTTTAGTCTTCAACACAGGCATACTTTCTTTGACCAAGCAATAATAATAATTTCAACGCTTTAAAATGAATCTTTGCTCACGACACACATATTGGATAACCTAAATTCCCACACTTAGATTTAGATACAATTGCATTAACAACATAGTACTATCTCCACACTCTTTACAGTTTATGTGTGGTCTGGTTCCCCTCTTGGATTGTTTTGCATTGTGATCATCAATCGACACTGTATTTGAACCGCTTTTTTAACTACACCATAATGAAAACCACAAGCTGCAGTATGGGTGTAACCTGTCCCACCCAATGTCTCTGTTCACTCTTAAAACACATACCCCATATCCTTTTTAAATAAAAGATTATATAAACCTATTGTTACAGCAGTAAAGATTCACAGAAATTATCTCAATGAGGCATTCAGTCACATTGAGACATACAGAGCATCCATGATTCTTCTCTTAGTGCAACTACAAAGCAGACAATAATAAAAATCCAAATTTAACAAAAAAAATTAAATAAAAATTTATAACAATTATGTAAACTACGAAGGAATCACAAGAACAAAATTAATTTAAAACAACAACACAAATGTGACAACCACAAACCAAACCCGTCATACTATGCCACGTTTGTGATACATGGCACGTGCACTACAGAGTATTGACTTCTGGAGATTAATCCACAGTGAGCACCGTTGACCATTAAGATTGGGTGGTGTTCCTGAATATCACTGAATTAATTTTAGATCTCAAGGAATCCTTTACAGCTAGTAGTTTATTTTGGAACAATTCATTAGAGTTTATAGTTCTTATGTGTTAAGTGAATGGCTAAGTTGTAGATTAATTAATGAGTATCTAGTGTTGACTTAGCAATTTAAAAGTACAAAAATCCCAAGATCCCTCTCATTAATACCAATTGTTCAAAATGTCTGTCACAGCAGACATATGATAGGTAAATTAATAACTATACCGGCCATAATGGATAGATTATACATTAAACAAACAGAATTTATGTAGACATAACCGCTCAAACAATGCTTTTTACCATTCTGTGTTGCTGCTACAGTCACCATCATTGTAGTGGTTTATATAATATAGTTTGAAAATGTAAATATTTACACCAAAACAACCTTTTTTTTTTTTTTACAGTATTTACAAGAAATGAAAAAAAAATATTTTTAGCTTCAGCGGGATCACCAACGGGAATTTGGAGCTGCGGGAGCACCATGCCCGGGAATTGAAGCTGCAGTTTGCAGATCGATTGTGCAAAATGCAGGAAAAAAATAGTAAGGCCGTGGAGTTGCTTTTAAACCTCCACGACAAACTCAAAGCCTTGCCCTAGGGGGAATCACTATATTACATAGTTTTTATTATTTTTCAAATCATTTGATTTATAAAGTATTTATCTTAAACTTTAATTGTTTTGTGTTTTTATAAAAAAAAAAAAGTTTATTATGTTTATTTCTAATTGTTAAACTTTGGGTTTCATTTACGGCCCCTACAGTACATCCAAAATGCTACAACATTTCAATCAACAGTTTTAACAGAATAACAACAAAAACAAAACATACAATATTAGAATAAAAACTTAGAAGAAAATACTAACTACTACAAGATTTATCACGTTTAAGAATGTTAAGATGTTTTGTAACATCTTAATATTCTTAAACGTGATAACTCTTGAACTTTTCAAAAGTATAAAAAATTATCGTAAAAAAAATTTGGAAATGAAAAATGGAAAAAAAGAAACATAACGTTAGAGGGAAAGAACAAACCAGCATGGATCTTCCATTACATAGATTTATTTTCAACTATGGATACTGTTACATAGCTTCTGCTTTACATACAGAAACATGTGATTACATATGAGTATATGAATTCTCTAAGTAGTGACATGTCTTAAAGAACATAATATAGTTGTCAGTCTATATTTCACATTTTAAAGCATTGGTTAAATATAATTCGCATGAGCAAATGATCATTTTATTATTGCCAATAACTAAATTAAACTAGAAAAGTAGGTAGGCATATATACATGTTACAAAACGGCTCCACTGACAAAACCGGATTTCCACACGGATGAGTATAACGCCAGTCACAGCCAACCATGTAGAGAGGTCAACACGGAAGTAAGCCATCCCTCCCAGGACGACAGACTACACCGTGTTCGAACCTAAATCCGTATTTAAACAAAATAAAAAGAAAACAAATAAAATTAAGTAGGTTCATCAATCAGTCCTGCACAGTGTCAACTGCCAAAGACCTTTTGACAAGGGAAGGCCACATGCGCTCCACACCTTGCTAGAGCGTGAACCACAACAGGGCCGCCTCGAACCGCACTTATTTTAAAATGAAAATGAATAAAACAAAATAAAATCATTTTGTAAACAAAGCCGAACTAGGGATTTACATTTTTTTTATATTTTAAATTATTAGGATACATATTTATTAATCTAAATATTGAGAATAAATAATTTGTAGAGCTCATGCGAGAATACAATACAGGCTAACCAAGTTAGGAGAATTCATAATCATATTTATATAATTTAGAAAGTGGAAGAGAGAAAACAAGATCCATCATGGTAGTCTTTGTCTACGAACGATCAGGACATACATCATCTACAGGTTATAGTGTATTTAAATAATGAATTATAATTTGACATTTGTAAATTGGTTTAATACAGGCATACACGAGTAGGTTAGTATTCTGCCTGCTAAAAAAAAAAAAAAAGAAAAGATGTGATTTTGGTGTTTTTGGTTTAGTGTTGGTATATTCGTCCATTGATTTTGGGTCTGATTGTCTGCATATTTCTTTAAGTTATTAAAAAAAATTTTTTTTTAAATTACATTTTAAACAAAAAACGCATAAAGTCTCCAATAGTTGACTCTTACATATTATCTTATTCACATCAAGTACTGAGGTTTTAAGGTGGGGCCAAAGCAAGTAAATTTAACTAAAATTTTTAGGTGTTATAAAAACAACATCCAGATGAAGGTAGTATAATCTCATACATAATCATTGTTATGTCAACAACGTAGTGTAAGTCCTTAAATTTTATCAACTGAAGCGAGCACGTAATGTAATGTTGTGTGCAAATGACCTCAGATTTATCAGCATGATCATGACAGGCCACAGCAACAACAGCAGGATTTCAAAATTTTTCGATTCTGGGTCATATGTAGCTTTCCACAATTTAGCTGCACAGGCAACCGCAGCAGTAGCAGCCTTAGTTTTAATGGCAAAAGGGCCAAAAATTCACTCAACAGGATCATAACAGGCAGCAACAGGATTTCATAAGCGTTGTAGTATGAGGGACACCTGTAGTTTGCACCAATTCAGCAGCATAAGCAGCAGTTCCAGCATCTGTAATTTTAAAAAGGGCCAAATGTAAGTCCAGAGGATCAAAACTGAAGTCAGGAGGCTTTAATAAGAGGTCTAGTATGAGGGACATATGTAGCTTCCATCACTTCAGCAGCAGTAGCAGCAGTCGTTGTAATGTCCATAGGCCCTAACATAACTCAATAGGATCATAACAGCCATTAGCAGCAGCAGCAGCAGAATGTCATAAGAGGTCTATTTTCAGGCCCACATGTACATTTCCCAAAATCAGCATCAGCAGCAGAAGCAGTATTTGTAATGTTAAAATGGCCCATATGTAACTCAACAGGATAATAACAGGCAGCAGTAGGATTTTATAACAGGTCTAGTATGAGGGCCACATGTAGGTTGCCCCAATTCAGCAGCAGTAGCAGCAGTATTTGTAATATTAAAATGGCCCATATGTAAGGCCTCTTTCACACTTGCGTTGTTGGGATCCGGCATGCACTTCCGTTGCCGGAGGTGCCTGCCGGATCCGTAACAACGCAAGTGTACTGAAAGCATTTGAAGACGGAACCGTCTTCCAAATGCTTTCAGTGTTACTATGGCAGCCAGGACGCTATTAAAGTCCTGGTTGCCATAGTAGGAGCGGGGAGCGGTATACTTACAGTCCGTGCGGCTCCCCGGGCGCTCCAGAATGACGTCAGAGCGCCCCATGCGCATGGATGACGTGATCCATGTGATCACGTGATCCATGCGCTTGGGGCGCCCTGACGTCACTCTGGAGCGCCCGGGGAGCCGCACGGACGGTAAGTATACTGCTCCCCCGCTCCCCGCTACACTTACCATGGCTGTCAGGACTTTAGTGTCCCGGTAGCCATGGTAACTATTCAGAAAAAGCTAAACGTCGGGTCCGGCAATGCGCCGAAACGACGTTTAGCTTAAGGCCGGATCCGGATCAATGCCTTTCAATGGGCATTGATCCCGGATCCGGCCTTGCGGCAAGTCTTCAGGATTTTTGGCCGGAGCAAAAAGCGCAGCATGCTGCGGTATTTTCTCCGGCCAAAAAACGTTCCGTACCGGAACTGAAGACATCCTGATGCATCCTGAACGGATTACTCTCCATTCAGAATGCATTAGGATAATCCTGATCAGTATTCTTCCGGCATAGAGTCCCGACGACGGAACTCTATGCCGGAAGACAATAACGCAAGTGTGAAAGAGCCCTAACTCAACAGAATAATAACAGGCAGCAGCAGGATTTTATAACAGGTCTAGTATGAAGGCGACATGTGCGTTGCCCCAATTCAGCAGCAGCAGCAGCTGCAGCAGAGGTAGATGAATGTAAAAAGGCCTGAATATAACTCAACATGATCATAACTGGCATCAGGAGGATTTCATGAGAGGTCTAGTATGAGGGACATATGTAGCTTGCCCCAGTTCTTTAGCAGCAGCAGCAGCAGTAGCAGCAGTAGTTGTATGTAAAAAGGGCCAAATGTAACTCAAAATCATCATAACGGGCAGCAGCAGCAGAATATGCTCCCTGAAATTTTCACACCACCAGACGGGGCCAACGCCATAATTTAAATAAAAGAACGCAGAACGCAGCAGGATGTAACTTTGCAGCAGGAATCTGTGTTAATTAATAAAGGCCTTCAACCAGATCCAGGCCCCACCAAAAAAAATTAAGTATCAAACACAGTTTACGGTTTAGGCTTTAAAGAGTAAAACAGTAATGTGATAACATTTTGATTTGTATGATTATTGAAAATTAAAATTGATTTCATGCAAGCTATTGTAAATTTAGAATAAGATATATGATTAACCGAGAAGTTTTGATCTACACCTAGATCTTTCAACTATGAATATCAAATTATCCATATAAGGCACATCAACTATGACACAGACCACTGCATTAACAGAGCATTCCTCGCCGTGTCCTGATTCCTCCAAGCCAGACGGCGGTAGGATTGGCAGGCTTGAGCATCGGCTCAGTTGCCCTCCGTTTTTGTCTGTGAGGAGTCATGTGTACCGCTGGTCGACCCTTCCACACACGATTGCCGATGTACACTCTCAGGGCTAAGGACATGGGCACGTCCACGTCGTCCTTAGATTGTCTGAGCCCAGAAGGCAGTAGAGAAGTTGGCTGCCATGTGCCGGGTGTGTTAGTGTCCCCGGCTCGGCTGCTGAGGTAAGTTCCTCTTCCCCTGGGTCATAACTCTGTCATGATACCCGTCTACTGTTGTTGTCCTTAGCGGCTGCCTGAGGTGCGCAGTCTGGTTCAGCATACGCAGATCATGCAGCAGAATAAGCACTCAGCCGCGAGGCTTGACTACAAATGGGGAGTAGTGACACTCAGCCCGGGGCAGACTTCACCACGGAGTGGTTGACAGGCACAGGGCAGCACCTCAACTGTAATCTAGCAGAGCAAATAGTACACTCTGATTGTAAGCCACCATGTGTGTTGAATTTACAAAGAAGTGCCGTTAAATATAAGACAAGTAGGTTATGCTAAGGTTTATTTTTTGTTTTTACTTTACAAGACATTTATCATTGATAAAAAAAACGGAGTAAATACAATAATCCAGGCCTCTATAATGTGGATATCATTAAGGGGAAGAATATAGCAGGCCTTCCCATTAGAGATGGTGTAGGTAGATATATACAAGTAATCCATCATGTAATAAGATATCTAGGTACCGCATCTCTATAATATTATGGAGACATCATATAGAAATCAAGATACCATCAGTGTAGAGAACTGGATTACTGTACGATAATGAGCAAACAGGATATAAATTTAGATGTCAAGTCAACATAAAATTAGCATAGATACTTAGGTAAAGAGGGTTAATTGTAACGGTAGTTCTATGTCACTCGGGCATGCATGGTGACTTACAATCAGAGTGTAACATTTTCCTTGCAGAATGACAGGTGAAGTGTTACAGAGTGCCTGTCAGCCGCTTCTGTGGTGATGTTGAAGTCTGCCCTGGGCTGTGTGACACTACTCCCCGATTGTAGTCAAGCCTCGCAACTGAGTGCTTATTCTGCTGCATAATCTGCGATGGCAGAACCAGACTGCGCCCTTCAGGCAGTCGTTGAGGACCACAACAGTGGACGGGAACCCTGACAGAGTCATGACCCAGGGGGAGAGGAACTAACCGCAGCAGCAGAGCCGGGGACACTAACACACCCAGCACATGGCAACCAACTTCTCTACTGCCTTCTGGGCTCACACGATCAGAGGACGTGGTCGTGCCAATGTCCTTAGCCCTGAGTGTGTACATCGCCGTTCGTGTGTGAAGGGGTCGACCGGCGGTACACATGACTCCTCACAGACAAACAGAGGATAACATAGCCGATGCTCAAGCCTGGCAGTCCTACCGCCGTCTGGCTCTGAGGAATCAACACACGGATGAAGAATGCTGCGTTAACGCAGTGGTTGGTGTCACTGTTGATGTGTGTTAAATGTGAATTTGTTAAATAAACACTTTATAATTTATTAAAAATAAAGTTAAATGAGAAAATGTGTTACATATAAATTTCCTAATTTAATATAAAAGGAAAAGTTTTTAAACATTACTTAAAAAATATCTGTATAGTCTGTACACATCATGATTAACCAAATAACAAACATGTGATGACAGATGATTGAAATAAATTTGATTGAATTATATATCATGATTGGAATACTAATAAATAGAATTCTCAATAACACAATGATTTGAAAATATTAAAAATAGAATAGATAAAAACAGACTTTACATGATTGAAAATACTAATAATTATTAAAAATTTTAAAATATTTCATACATACATGATGTGAAATTTCTAAACACATTCATACAACCAGTATATATTAATAATTTACGATATAAATGCACATGATTTATAACTAAAAATAAACAAAAGTAATCAAACAAAAAAAAAATAATACAGATGGAGAACAAACATAAAATAATCAAACTAGACCTGATTGTGAATTAATTCATGATTGAATAAATATTTCATACTTATACATTACTATGGAAATAAATTTGTGAAAACCATGATTGTAAAATAAATAAATTAATCTATCTACAGTCAGGTCCATAAATATTGGGACATCGACACAATTCTAACATTTTTGGCTCTATACACCACCACAATGGATTTGAAATGAAATTAACAAGATGTGCTTTAACTGCAGACTGTCAGCTTTAATTTGAGGGTATTTACATCCAAATCAGGTGAACAGTGTAGGAATTGCAACAGTTTGCATATGTGCCTCCCACTTGTTAAGGGACCAAAAGTAATGGGACAATTGGCTTCTCAGCTGTTCCATGGCCAGGTGTGTGTTATTCACTCATTATTCCAATTACAATGAGCAGATAAAACGTCCATGGTCATTTCAAGTGTGCTATTTGCATTTGGAATCTGTTGCTGTCAACTCTCAAGATGAGATCCAAAGAGCTGTCACTATCAGTAAAGCAAGCCATCATTAGGCTGAAAAAACAAAACAAACCCATCAGAGAGATAGCAAAAACATTAGGCGTGGACAAAACAACTGTTTGGAACATTTTTAAAAAGAAGGAACGCACCGGTGAGCTCAGCAACACCAAAAGACCCGGAAGATCACGGGCAACAACTGTGGTGGATGACCGAAGAATTCTTTCCCTTCACAACAGTTGGCCAGATCAAGAACACTCTCCAGGAGGTAGGTGTATGTGTGTCAAAGTCAACAATCAAGAGAAGACTTAACCAGAGTGAATACAGAGGGTTTACCACAAGATGTAAACCATTGGTGAGCCTCAAAAACAGGAAGGCCAGATTAGAGTTTGCCAAGCGACATCTAAAAAGCCTTCACAGTTCTGGAACAACATCCTATGGACAGATGAGACCAAGATCAACTTGTACCAGAGTGATGGGAAGAGAAGAGTATGGAGAAGAAAAGGAACTGCTCATGATCCTAAGTATACCACCTCATCAGTGAAGCATGGTGGTGGTAGTGTCATGGCGTGGGCATGTATGGCTGCCAATGGAACTGGTTCTCTTGTATTTATTGATGATGTGACTGCTGACAAAAGCAGCAGGATGAATTCTGAAGTGTTTCGGGCAATATTATCTGCTCATATTCAGCCAAATGCTTCAGAACTCATTGGACGGCGCTTCACAGTGCAGATGGACAATGACCCAAAGCATACTGCAAAAGCAACTAAAGAGTTTTTTAAGGGAAAGAAGTGAAATGTTATGCAATGGCCAAGTCAATCACCTGACCTGAATCCGATTGAGCATGCATTTCACTTGCTGAAGACAAAACTGAAGGGAAAATGCCCCAAGAACAAGCAGGAACTGAAGACAGTTACAGTAGACGCCTGGCGGAGCATCACCAGGGATGAAACTCAGAACCTGGTGATGTCTATCCGTTCCAGACTTCAGGCTGTAATTGACTGCAAAGGATTTGCAACCAAGTATTAAAAAGTGAAAGTTTGATTTATGATTATTATTCTGTCCCATTACTTTTGGTCACTTAACAAGTGGGAGGCACATATGCAAACTGTTTTAATTCCTACACCGTTCACCTGATTTGAATGTAAATACCCTCAAATTAAAGCTGACAGTCTGCAGTTAAAGCACATCTTGTTCGTTTCATTTCAAATCCATTGTGGTGGTGTATAGAGCCAAAAATGTTAGAATTGTGTCGATGTCCCAATATTTAAGGATCTGACTGTAGATAATTTTACTGTACATGATTGTTATATAAAAACACACAATATAGATAAATAAAATGAATTCATATATACAAGATAAAAAGTTAAAATTTCATAGATAAATAAATAAATAATTAAAAATGTAAAAACGTGGCAGTTAACAGTTAAAAAACAACAGAGTTTTTGGAGGGAAAGCTAAGGAGAGGGATGGATAAGGGAGCCTTCAGCGCCCTGAACCGACAGCGGGGGCCAGGAAGTAACTGCTGATCCAGGACTCATTCATTTTAAGAAATGTGAGTCTGTCCACGGAGTCTGTGGACAGACGGGTCTGCTTGTCCGTGACCACCCCACCTGCCGCTCTGAATGCCCACTTTGACAGTACACTGGAGGGGGGGGCAATAGAGTACCTCCAGTGCATACTGAGTGAGCTCATGGCAGCTGTCCAGCCTGGCCACCCAGTACTCCATGGGGTCGTCGGTGCTCATGCTGTCCGAAGCACCGAGCGACCCCCTGTAGTCATCCACCAAGCAGGCCAGCCGCTGGTGGTGACTGATGCTAATGCTGCTGCTGCTGCTGCTGGTACTGGGTCGCGCAGACTGGTAGAACAGCCTCATCTCACCCAGAAGGTCACCAGTTCGGCTGGTGCTGCTGGTGCCAGCCGCCTGCTGGGTGAGATGGGCGGGAAAAACTGGAGCTGGAGGCCGAGGGTTTGCATCCTCAAGCCGGTGGATCAGACAGGCCCGCAATTTTGCAATACGGGCCTGCCTCCGGCTGGCTGGGATGAACTGCTCCAGTTTCCCCTTGCAGCATGGGTCTAAAAGGGTGGCCAAACAAAATTCGTCCCTCTCCTTAATTTTAATAATCCGGTGGTCCATCCTGAGGCATCGCAGCATATGGGCAGCCATGGAGAAGAGCACAGCCCGCTGTGACTGTTCATGACTAGAGTTGAGCGGACACCTGGATGTTCGGGTTCGACGGGTTCGGCTGAACTTCACAAAAAAGTTTGAGTTCGGGAACCGAACTTGATCCCGAACTCGAACCCCATTTAAGTCAATGGGGACCCGAACTTTTGAGCACTAAAATGGCTGTAAAAATGTCATGGAAAGGGCTAGAGGGCTGCAAATGGCATCAAAATGTGGTTAAGAGCATGGCAAGTGCTCTTCAAACAAATGTGGATAGGGAAATGACTTTAAATAACATAAAATACTTTAAAAAAAAAAAAAATTATCTTGATCTAGGAGGACGAGGTCCATATGGAGTAGGAGGTTGAGGAGGCGGTGGATGTGGCGGTGTATGTGGAAGCGGCGGTGGGGGAGGAGGAGGTAGCCTACACTGCTTTTTGGTTTTAAATTTATTTTAATTTTTTTAAATTAGGGTACACCCCAAAACATTGGGAAATATAACCTGTGATAACCCCCTCCAGTCGTGCTAAACACACGTTCAGACAATACATTGGCTGCAGGGCAGGCCAGTACCTCCAAGGGTTAAAGGGCAAGCTCAGGCCATGTGCCCAATTTGGAGACTCAAAAGTTGCAGGGGCTGACCCCTGTCAGTCAGTTCGTGTAGGCGTGTGCACACTTACTGTCCCACTATGTCGCATGTCACGATCCAATTTGATATCTGCTCTATCAACTTTCGATGTTCTTTTATGCGCCTACCATAGTGATCACGGATGGCGGGGAATCAGGGTTCCAGGCCGGAGAGGGAGCCTGAGAAAAGGATACCACATGCAAGGGAGATCAATGGATTAAATTAAATGTAATTGAGCGGAAATGTGGGGCAAAGTATTGAAGCATAAGCTTTCAAGTTAAGGCTACTTTCACACTTGCGCTTGATCGGATCCGTTCTGAACGGATCCGATCATATTTAATGCAGCCGGAGGCTCCGTTCAGTACGGATCCGTCTGCATTAATAACTTAGAAAAATTTCTAAGTGCAAAAGTAGCCTGAGCGGATCCGTTCAGACTTTCAATGTAAAGTCAATGGGGAACGGATCCGCTTGAAGATTGAGCCATATGGTGTCATCTTCAAGCGGATCCGTTCCCATTGACTTACATTGTAAGTCTGGACGGATCCGCACGCCTCCGCACGGCCAGGCGGACACCCGAACGCTGCAAGCAGCGTTCAGCTGTCCGCCTGGCCGTGCGGAGGCGAGCGGAGCGGAGGCTGAACGCCGCCAGACTGATGCAGTCTGAGCGGATCTGCATCCATTCAGACTGCATCAGGGCTGGACGGAAGCGTTCTGCTCCGCTCGTGAGCCCCTTCAAACGGAGCTCACGAGCGGACAGCAGAACGCTAGTGTGAAAGTAGCCTAAGGAGGGGGCGCGCGGCAATTACCCACTCCCGACTTGGGGAGGTAGTGACGATAAATAACAATGCAGGACTCTTAAGATGCCCTGTTATTGGAATGATTAATAAAAAATTATAGGGAATGTCACTGTGGTTGTTGACTCTAGCTAACTTCTGCCTGATCGCACGTCCCTGTGATGTCCACCATCCATTTGGATATCTTCTCTATTAACTTTCGATGTTCTTTTCTAATCCTACCAAGTTGATCATGGTTATCGGCGAATCAGGGTTCCACGCCAGAGAGGGAGCGTGAGAAAGAGAGACCACATCTAAGGGAGGATTAATTGTTTCAAATTAAAAATGATAGAGCTGAAATATGGGACAAAGTACTAAAGCGTAAATGTGGGACAAATTTTTAAAGTTTAACCACCTCAGCCCCCCTAGCTTAAACACCCTTAATGACCAGGCCACTTTTTACACTTCTGACCTACACTACTTTCACCGTTTATTGCTCGGTCATGCAACTTACCACCCAAATGAATTTTACCTCCTTTTCTTCTCACTAATAGAGCTTTCATTTGGTGGTATTTCATTGCTGCTGACATTTTTACTTTTTTTGTTATTAATCGAAATTTAACGATTTTTTTGCAAAAAAATGACATTTTTCACTTTCAGCTGTAAAATTTTGCAAAAAAAACGACATCCATATATAAATTTTGCTCTAAATTTATTGTTCTACATGTCTTTGATCAAAAAAAATGTTTGGGTAAAAAAAAAATGGTTTGGGTAAAAGTTATAGCGTTTACAAACTATGGTACAAAAATGTGAATTTCTGCTTTTTGAAGCAGCTCTGTGTCACACATCTGTGTCACACATCTGGTATCACCGTACTCAGGAGAAGTTGGGCAATGTGTTTTGGGGTGTCATTTTACATATACCCATGCTGGGTGAGATAAATATCTTGGTCAAATGCCAACTTTGTATAAAAAAATGGGAAAAGTTGTCTTTTGCCAAGATATTTCTCTCACCCAGCATGGGTATATGTAAAAATACACCCCAAAACACATTGCCCAACTTCTCCTGAGTACGGTGATACCAGATGTGTGACACTTTTTTGTAGCCTAGGTGGGCAAAGGGGCCCACATTCCAAAGAGCACCTTTCGGATTTCACCGGACATTTTTTTACAGATTTTGATTTCAAACCACTTCTCACGCATTCGGACCCCTAAAATGCCAGGGCAGTATAAGTACCCCACAAGTGACCCCATTTTGGAAAGAAGACACCCCCAGGTATTCGCTGATGGGCATAGTGAGCTCATGGAAGTTTTTATTTTTTGTCACAAGTTAGTGGAATATGAGACTTTGTAAGAAAAAAAAAAAAAAAATCATAATTTTCCGCTAACTTGTGACAAAAAATAAAAAATTCTAGGAACTCTCCATGCCCCTCACGGAATACCTTGGGGTGTCTTCTTTCCAAAATGGGGTCACTTGTGGGGTAGTTATACTGCCCTGGCATTTACCAGGGGCCCTAATGTGTGGTAAGTAGGTAAATGACCTGTGAAATCCTAAAGGTGCTCTTTGGAATGTGGGCCCCTTTGCCCACCTAGGCTGCCAAAAACTATCACACATGTGGTATCACCGTTTTCAGGAGAAGTTGGGCAATGTGTTTTGGGGTGTCTTTTTACATATACTCATGCTGGGTGAGAGAAATATTTCGGCAAAAGACAACTTTTCCTATTTTTTATACAAAGTTGGCATTTGACCAAGATATTTATCTCACCCAGCATGGGTATATGTAAAATGACACCCCAAAACACATTGCCCTACTTCTCCTGAGTACGGCAATACCAGATGTGTGACACTTTTTTGCAGCCTAGATGCGCAAATGGGCCCACATATCCTTTTATGAGGGCATTTTTAGACATTTGGATCCCAGACTTCTTCTCACGCTTTAGGGCCCCTAAAAAGCCAGGGCAGTATAAATACCGCACATGTGACCCCATTTTGGAAAGAAGACACCCCAAGGTATTCAATGAGGGGCATGGCGAGTTCATGGAATTTTATTTTTTTTGGCACAAGTTAGCGGAAATTGATTTTTTTTTTTTCTCACAAAGTCTCCCTTTCCGCTAACTTGGGACAAAAATTTCAATCTTTCATGGACTCAGCGAATACCTTGGGGTGTCTTCTTTCCGAAATGAGATCACATGTGGGGTATTTATACTGCCCTGGCATTCTAGGGGCCCTAAAGCGTGAGAAGAAGTCTGGAATATAAATGTCTAAAAAATTTTACGCATTTGGATTCCGTGAGGGGTATGGTGAGTTCATGTGAGATTTTATTTTTTGACACAAGATAGTGGAATATGAGACTTTGTAAGGAAAAAAAAAATTATTTCTGCTAACTTGGGCCAAAAAAATGTCTGAATGGAGCCTTACAGGGGGGTGATCAATGACAGGGGGGTGATCAATGACAGGGGGGTGATCAATGACAGGGGGGTGATCAGGGAGTCTATATGGGGTGATCACCCCCCTGTAATTGATCACCCCCCTATAAGGCTCCATTCAGATGTCCGTATGTGTTTTGCAGATCCGATCCATGTATCCGTGGATCCGTAAAAAACATTCGGACATCTGAATGCAGCCTTATAGGGGGATGATCAATGACAGGGGGGTGATCAATGACAGGGGGGTGATCAATGACAGGGGGTGATCAGGGAGTCTATATGGGGTGATCACCCCCCCGTCATTGATCACCCCCCTGTAAGGCTCCAGTCAGATGTCTGTATGTGTTTTGCGGATCCGATCCATGTATCCGTGGATCCGTAAAACACATACGGACATCTGAATGCAGCCTTACAGGGGGGTGATCAATGACAGGGGGGTGATCAATGACAGGGGGGTGATCAATGACAGGGGGTGATCAGGGAGTCTATATGGGGTGATCACCCCCCCGTCATTGATCACCCCCCTGTAAGGCTCCAGTCAGATGTCCGTATGTGTTTTGCGGATCCGATCCATGTATCCGTGGATCCGTAAAACACATACGGACATCTGAATGCAGCCTTACAGGGGGGTGATCAATGACAGGGGGGTGATCAATGACAGGGGGGTGATCAATGACAGGGGGGTAATCAGGGAGTCTATATGGGGTGATCACCCCCCTGTCATTGATCACCCCCCTGTAAGGCTCCAGTCAGATGTCCGTATGTGTTTTGCGGATCCGATCCATGTATCCGTGGATCCGTAAAAAACATACGGACCTCTGAATGCAGCCTTACAGGGGGGTGATCAATGACAGGGGGGTGATCAATGACGGCGGGGTGATCAATGACGGCGGGGTGAACAGGGAGTCTATATGGGGTGATCACCCCCCTGTCATTGATCACCCCCCTGTAAGGCTCCATTCAGATGTCCGTATGTGTTTTGCGGATCCGATCCATGTATCCGTGGATCCGTAAAAAACATACGGACATCTGAATGCAGCCTTACAGGGGGGTGATCAATGACAGGGGGGTGATCAATGACAGGGGGGTGATCAGGGAGTCTATATGGGGTGATCACCCCCCTGTAAGGCTCCATTCAGATGCCTGTATGTGTTTTGCGGATCCGATCCATGTATCCGTGGATCCGTAAAAAACATACGGACATCTGAATGCAGCCTTACAGGGGGGTGATCAATGACAGGGGGGTGATCAATGACAGGGGGGTGATCAATGACAGGGGGGTGATCAGGGAGTCTATATGGGGTGATCACCCCCCTGTCATTGATCACCCCCCTGTAAGGCTCCATTCAGATGTCCGTATGTGTTTTGCGGATCCGATCCATGTATCCGTGGATCCGTAAAAAACATACGGACATCTGAATGCAGCCTTACAGGGGGGTGATCAATGACAGGGGGGTGATCAATGACAGGGGGGTGATAAGGGAGTCTATATGGGGTGATCACCCCCCTGTAAGGCTCCATTCAGATGCCTGTATGTGTTTTGCGGATCCGATCCATGTATCCGTGGATCCGTAAAAAACATACGGACATCTGAATGCAGCCTTACAGGGGGGTGATCAATGACAGGGGGGTGATCAATGACAGGGGGGTGATCAATGACAGGGGGGTGATCAGGGAGTCTATATGGGGTGATCACCCCCCTGTCATTGATCACCCCCCTGTAAGGCTCCATTCAGATGTCCGTATGTGTTTTGCGGATCCGATCCATGTATCCGTGGATCCGTAAAAAACATACGGACATCTGAATGCAGCCTTACAGGGGGGTGATCAATGACAGGGGGGTGATCAATGACAGGGGGGTGATCAGGGAGTCTATATGGGGTGATCACCCCCCTGTAAGGCTCCATTCAGATGCCTGTATGTGTTTTGCGGATCCGATCCATGTATCCGTGGATCCGTAAAAAAACATACGGACATCTGAATGCAGCCTTACAGGGGGGTGATCACCCCCATCATTGATCACCCCCCTGTAAGGCTCCATTCAGACGTCCGTATGCGTTTTGCGGATCCGATCCATGTATCAGTGGATCCGTAAAAATCATATGGAGTCTATATGGGGTGATCAGGGGTTAATAAGGGGTTAATAAGTGACAGGGGGGGTGTAGTGTAGTGTGGTGCTTGGTGCTACTTATTACTGAGCTACCTGTGTCCTCTGGTGGTGGATCCAAATAAAAGGGACCACCAGAGGACCAGGTAGCAGGTATATTAGACGCTGTTATCAAAACAGCATCTAATATACCTGTTAGGGGTTAAAAAAATCGCATCTCCAGCCTGCCAGCGAACGATCGCCGCTGGCAGGCTGGAGATCCACTCGCTTACCTTCCGATCCTGTGAACGCGCTGGCCTGTGTGCGCGCATTCACAGGAAATCTCGCGTCTCGCGAGATGATGCATATATGCGTGACTGTGCGCAGGGCTGTCGCCTCCGGAACGCGATCCTGCGTTAGGCGGTCCGGAGGCGGTTAAAGGGAGTCTGTCACCTCCATATGGACATATACAGTCGTGGCCAAAAGTTTTGAGAATGACAAAAATATTAGTTTTCACAAAGTTTGCTGCTAAACTGCTTTTAGATCTTTGTTTCAGTTGTTTCTGTGATGTAGTGAAATATAATTACACGCACTTCATACATTTCAAAGGCTTTTATCGACAATTACATGACATTTTTACAAAGAGTCAGTATTTGCAGTGTTAGCCCTTCTTTTTCAGGACCTCTGCAATTCGACTGGGCATGCTCTCAATCAACTTCTGGGCCAATTCCTGACTGATAGCAACCCATTCTTTCATAATCACTACTTGGAGTTTGTCAGAATTAGTGGGTTTTTGTTTGTCCACCCGCCTCTTGAGGATTGACCACAAGTTCTCAATGCGATTAAGATCTGGGGAGTTTCCAGGCCATGGACCCAAAATGTCAACGTTTTGGTCCCCGAGCCACTTAATTATCACTTTTGCCTTATGGCACGGTGCTCCATCGTGCTGGAAAATGCATTGTTCTTCACCAAACTGTTGTTGGATTGTTGGAAGAAGTTGCTGTTGCAGGGTGTTTTGGTACCATTCTTTATTCGTGGCTGTGTTTTTGGGCAAAATTGTGAGTGAGCCCACTCCCTTGGATGAGAAGCAACCCCACACATGAATGGTCTCAGGATGCTTTACTGTTGGCATGACACAGGACTAATGGTAGCGCTCACCTTTTCTTCTCCGGACAAGCCTTTTTCCAGATTCCCCAAACAATCAGAAAGAGGCTTCATCGGAGAATATGGCTTTGCCCCAGTCCTCAGCAGTCCATTCACCATACTTTCTGCAGAAGATCAATCTGTCCCTGATGTTTTTTTTGGAGAGAAGTGGCTTCTTTGCTGCCCTTCTTGACACCAGGCCATCTTCCAAAAGTCTTCGCCTCACTGTGCGTGCAGATGCGCTCACACCTGCCTGCTGCCATTCCTGAGCAAGCTCTGCACTGGTGGCACTCCGATCCCGCAGCTGAATCCTCTTTAGGAGACGATCCTGGCGCTTGCTGGACTTTCTTGGACGCCCTGAAGCCTTCTTAACAAGAATTGAACCTCTTTCCTTGAAGTTCTTGATGATCCTATAAATTGTTGATTGAGGTGCAATCTTAGTAGCCACAATATCCTTGCCTGTGAAGCCATTTTTATGCAACGCAATGATGGCTGCACGCGTTTTTTTGCAGGTCACCATGGTTAACAATGGAAGAACAATGATTTCAAGCATCACCCTCCTTTTAACATGTCAAGTCTGCCATTTTAACCCAATCAGCCTGACATAATGATCTCCAGCCTTGTGCTCGTCAACATTCTCACCTGAGTTACAAGACGATTACTGAAATGATCTCAGCAGGTCCTTTAATGACAGCAATGAAATGCAGTGGAAAGTTTTTTTTGGGGATTAAGTTAATTTTCATGGCAAAGAAGGACTATGCAATTCATCTGATCACTCTTCATAACATTCTGGAGTATATGCAAATTGCTTATTTTAAAAACTTAAGCAGCAACTTTTCCAATTTTCAATATTTATGTAATTCTCAAAACTTTTGGCCACGACTGTACAGTGTTTAAATTGCCCTATAGCACACCTATACATGAATGTAATGGTACCTTTTGTCTTTGTCTTTACACTATTAGAAGCTGGAAAAACGAACTTTGATGGATATGCAAATGAGCACTCGCAAGTGCCCAGGCGCGGCGTTCACTGTGTTGGTGCCCAGGCTGCCCTGCTTTTTTCATTGTTCCCCCACCCCAGCCTCTGCATATGCCCGCCCTCCTTTTCCCTTGCGTCATCCTAAGGTCCGTCCGAGATTCCGCGATGCCCATTGTTGCCACGGCATCGCTTTAACTACTGCGCATGCTCCGACGAACGGCTGGTTTTGCAAGTCTAAAGACAAAGGCAAAGGTACCATTACATTCATGTATAGGTGTGCTATAGGACAATGTAAGCACTGTATATGGCCATATGGAGGTGACAGACTCCCTTTAAGCATTGAATGAAAGGATGTGGTGCACATCAATTAATGAAGAATTTCTTAAATTGTATTCCTTGTCAACTATGCAGAGCAGGGATTTCTATCCAGCAAAATTTGAAAAATGTCACCTGACAATGTAACAGACGATTGTTTTAAATTTATGTTCCTGTCACCTATGCAGAGGTGCCCCAGTGACATCCACCATCCATTTGGATATCTTTTCTATCAACTTTCGATGTTCTTTTCTAAGCCTACCATGTTGATCACGGTTATCGGCGAATCAGGGTTCCACGCCGGAGAGGGAGCGTGAGAAAGTGAGACCACATCCACGGGAGATAAATGTATAAAAAAAAATTGGGATTGAGCGGAAATATGTGGAAAAGTTATTGAGGCGCAAATGTGGGACAAATTACTGAAGCGCAAATGTGGAAAAAGTTATTGAGGTGCAAATGTGGGACAAATTACTGAAACGCAAATGTGGGAAAAGTTATTGAGGCACAAATGTGGGACAAATTACTGAAGCGCAAATGTGGGACAAATTACTGAAGCGCAAATGTGGGACAAATTACTGAAGCGCAAATGTGGGAAATATTAGTAAAGCGCAAATGTGGGACAAATTATTGAAGCGCAAATGTGGGACAACTTGTTAAAGTTTAAGCATTGAATGAAAGGAGGTGGTGCGCATCAATTAAAGAAGAATTTCTGAAATTTTATTCCCTGTCACCTATGCAGAGCAGGGGTTTATTCACGTCCAAAATTGTAAAATGTCAACCCAAGAATGTAACAGAAAAATTACAGAAAATTCTTAACTAGAGTTGAGCGGACACCTGGATGTTCGGGATCGACGGGTTCGGCCGAGCTTCAGAAAAAAGTTCGAGTTCGGGACCCGAACTTGACCCCGAACCCCATTGAGGTCAATGGGGACCCGAACTTTAAGCACTAAAATTGCTGTAAAAATGTCATGGAAAGGGCTAGAGGGCTGCAAATGTCGTCAAAATGTGGTTAAGAGCATGGCAAGTGCTCTGCAAACAAATGTGGATAGGGAAATGACTTAAAATAACATAAAATACGTAAAAAATTATAATCTTGCTCTAGGAGCACCAGGTCCATATGGAGTAGGAGGTTGAGGAGGCGGTGGATGTGGCAGTGTAGGTGGAAGTGGCAGTGGAGGAGGAGGAGGTAGCCTACACTTCTTTTTGGTTTTAAATGTATTGTAATTTTTTTAATTAGCGTACACCCCAAAACATTGGGAAATACAACCTGTGATAACCCCCTCCAGTCATGCTAAACACACGTTCAGACAATACACTGGCTGCAGGGCAGGCTAGCACCTCCAAGGGGTAAAGGGCAAGCTCAGGCCATGTGCCCAATTTGGAGACCCAGAAGTTGCAGGGGCTGACCCCTGTCAATCAGTTCATGTAGGCGTGTGCATACTTACTGCCCCACCATGTCGCACGTCCCCGTGATGTTCATGATCCAATTTGATATCTGCTCTATCAACTTTCGATGTTCTTTTATGCGCCTAACATGGTGATCACGGGTGGCGGGGAATCAGGGTTCCAGGCCAGAGAGGGAGCGTGAAAAAGAGAGACCACATCCAAGGGAGGATTCATTTTTTCAAATTTTTAATTATAGAGTTGAAATACGGGAGAAATTATTAAAGCGTAAAAGTGTGAAAACTTTTCAAAGTTTAAGCATTGAATGAAAGGATGTGACGTGCATTAATTACCGAATAATACAGTATATTAAATTTTATTCCCTGTCACCTATGCATAGCAGGTGTTTATTCACGTCTAAAATTGTATGATGTCAACCCAAGAATGTAACAGAAAAATTATAGAAATTTATTAAGCTGTCAACTAGGTAGAGGAGGGGTATATTACAGCCAAAAATTGGTGAATTTCACCGAAAAATGTAACTGACAATTTTTTTTTTTTTAAAACCTGTCTACTAGGTATAGCAGTAATACTATACACCCAAAAATGTGTTAATTTCACCGAAAAATGTAACTGACAATTATTTATTTTTTTCGGTCTACTACAGTAGGTATAGGAGTGGTACATCACACCCAAAAATTTCACCAGAATATACAACTGACAATTATTATTTTTTTGCTTAACCTGTCAACTAGGTATAGCAGTGATACTATACACCCAAAAATTGGTTAATTTCACCATAAAATGTAACTGACAAAGTAGTGAAATGATATAAAATAAAACACGTACAAATAAAAAAAAAAAGTGATTTATGAGGTGGAATTCCATATGGAGTAGGAGTTTGAGGAGGTGGTGGACGTAGCGTTTTAGGTGGAAGCAGCAGTGGAGGAGGACGAGGTAGCCAACAAAGGTTTTTGGTTTTAATTACATTTTTTTAAATTAGGGTACACTCAAAAGGAGTGTGAAATATCCAAAATACAAACATGAGCAATTGCGCTGCAGTATAACAATGGCTGGTTAGTGCCGGTATACATGTCTATTCTGGACAAGGTACGGACAAGTCCTGAGGGATCCATGCCTGGTTCATTTTAATGAACGTGAGATTGTCCACATTGGCTGTGGACAGGCAGCTGCGCTTGTCTGTGATGACGTCCGCTGATAATAGACTGGCTGCAGGGCAGGACAGCACCTCCAAAGCGTAAAGGGCAAGCTCAGACCATGTGCCTAATTTGGAGACCCATAAGTTGTAGGGGTCAGACCCGTCATTCAGTACGTGTAGGCGTGTGAACACATACTGCTCCACCATGTTGGTGAAATGCTGCCTCCTGCTAAGACATTCCATATCAGCTGGTGGTGCTCGTTGTTGAATTGTTGAATTTCAACTGAAAATGTAACTGACAATTATTATTATTTTTTTTAACCGGTCTACTAGGTATTGCAGTGGTACATCACACCAAAAAATTTATGAATTTCACCAGAAAATGTAACTGGTCTACTAGTTATAGCAGTTGTACTTCACACCCACTAATTGTTGAATTTCAACTGAAAATGTAACTGACAATTATTATATATATTTTTTAACCGGTCTACTAGGTAGAGCAGTGGTACTTCATACTCAAAAATTGTTGAATTTCAACTGAAAATGTAACTGACATTTTTTTTTTTTTTTTTTAACCGGCCTACTAGGTATAGCAGTGGTACATCACACCCAAAAAATTGTGAATTTCAACCATTAAATGTAAATGACATTTTTTTTTGTTTTTTTTTAACCTGTCTACTAGGTATATTAGTGGTACTATACACCCACAAATTGGTGAATTTCACCAGAAAATGTAACTGACAAAGTAGTGAAATGATATAAAATAAAATACGTAGAAATAAATAAAAAAAATTTGATTTTGAGGAG